>NC_022027.1:3121564-3136779 GCF_000317375.1 Microtus ochrogaster | reverse complement strand
CGCGAGGCAGAGGCAGGCGGATCTCTGAGTTCGAGGCCAGCCTGGTCTACAAGGACTAGTTCCAGGACAGGCTCCAAAGCTACTGAGAAACCTTGTGGAACTGAATAGGAGACCCGGATAGCAATCCTGTCTTGGAAAAGAAAAAAAAAAATTGTCATTTACTTAATGTTGAGGATGAATGTGGGTGTGGAGGTCAGAGCTTCTGGGAGCAGGGCCTCTCCCTGCACCATAATGGGCAAGGCAATCAAACTTAGGTGGTCAGGTGTGCTGACAAGTGGACGGTCCACTTCCGGTTGTTTTTCGCAGATAGAATCCCATGTAGCTCAGGCTGGTCTCAGCCCCTTTCCTGCCTCTAACTGCGGAGAGCCTGGGCCACCACTCCTAGTGTGCCCCGCGGGGATGGGGGGCAGACTCGAGAACCGAGCCACCAGCTGGCCTGTGCCCGATACACCGCTGGGAACACATGCCAAGCCTCTAAGCCTCCCAGGTGGCACCACGCCCCGCCAGCCCCGCCAGCCCGGGTGGTGACCGCTCCCTGCCCTCTGCCGCTTGCCAGGAACAGCTCGTTCTAGCCGAGGTTGCACTAGAATTTATTTTTGTGGTTTTTTCGAAGCCGGCGGAGCCTGTCCTCTTCTAGCCTGCAGTGGCAGGGAAATTCCGGTGTAGGGGACTCCGGGAGCAGTGCGGCAGAATTCCCACCTGACCCCACCTAGGGGGACTCATGAGGCCGGCGCAGCGACCTTTCCTGTCTCCTTCCAATCCCGGCCTTGTAGGAGTCTCCCGCATGCTGGATCAAGTCTGTTCTGCTTGGTCAGAGAACAGTGGCACAAACCGAGCGAGGAAGCACGTGCCCGCCAACCAGGACCAAGCTACACCCCGGAACCCTCCCGCAGGGCACGGAGCCCCGCCCCTCAGGGTCACTACCCTGCCAAGTTGTAAGCTTGTTTTTCTTTAGCCTTGTGCTTCCCTCTGGTGATGTCACCTCCCTGGAACCCATCCCAGAAGTTGTGAAGGAGGAGCCCAGGGAACCAGGGACTAGGAACCCGTGGGCAGCCCACCTCTGCTGCCGGCACTGCAAAGATTTTTAAATGACTTTTATTAAATCCTTATAAAACAGAATACAAAATCCTGGCGTTGACAGTCGGTGGGAAAGGAGTCTGTTGTGGTCTTTCCAGCTGGCAGGATTGAGCTGAAAGTGCTTGCACGCCCCGCCCTAAAGCAGGTCTCATCTTACAGAATCCAGCATGGTTGGTGGCCAAGCCATGGATGTCTCTTTCACAGTTAAGGGGTCTGCCCCGTCCTCCAGGTTGGACACAGAGAAGACCAAGGAAGTGACAGCCCTGCAGGGGCTAGTCCTCGGGTGCCTGGGAGCCCCCCGGGGGTCTTTGGAAATGTATCCCAAGGCAGGACTGAAGGCAACCTCTCCCACTGTGATGATCCTATGAGACTGGGGAGGAGGGTGCTGGGCAGTGGGTATCCCAAGCCACCACCCACCAGACCCCAACATTCAAGTACTCTTCAAGAACAGGGAAGCAAGTCAAATTATTTCTTAAAAAAAAAAAAAAAAAAAGCCTAAACTAAACTCAATAAACAATCTTGACCAAGGGGTTTTGAGCCAGGAGCCCTGGAGACACCTGAGCAGAATGTAGGGCAGGGTGGCCTGGTCCCCAAAGCCCCCCCTCCCCCACCTCCCCGTCCAGCAGGGCCACGGAGAAAATGGGAACTCGTATTGCATAGTAGCTCATGGCTAGAAACAGCCCCCAGGCCTGGGGCACTGCAGGCCCACCCAGTGCCTCCTCAGCCCTGCTCAGATGCCCAGAGGGAGGCCCAGGCAGCGCTGGCTCCTTTCCTGAAGGTAGGCACCCCCCACCCTGTCCTTGGGGGCAGAGGAAGGTAGGGACCTCTGAGTGTGGCTACAGCTCAGGGTAACATAAGGGAGCCAGGAGAGCTCATGAACCCCAGGGGCAGCATCGGGCAAGCTGTGGCCATGGTCAGGCTGAGCCCTGAGAAGGGGCACTCAGGTGCCCTGGTGGGGAGACACACGGGGACTTGTCCAGCACCTCTCCCGCCATGGTGGAGCTGGCTGGGCACAGGTCCTCAGGCCCTGCTCCTGGGAAGGGGGACTGGCAGCTATGGGTCTCTTCCAGGGCAAGGAGCTAAGCAGCCTGGGAGGAGATTTTGATTGTCAACCCTCCAAAGGACAGGGCAGGTAGGTTACAGGGACTGGGGAATCAAGCAGGTGCGTTGTCCCCATCTGCCCCAGAGGTCTCTATCTCTATCTCCTGCCCCAGACCCAAGGGTGCTCTGGTGGGGACAGATAAAAGGGCCACTGCTCACCAGGAGAGCCTGTCCTGACGATACTGAGGGCTCGGGAGAGGTGAGGGGTGCTGACCCTGCGGGACCCCCAGCCCTGGAAGACAGCAGAATGGCTGGAGTGGAGGTGGGGGTGCAGGTGGCAGGAGCTTCACAGTTTACAGGCGAGCATCGTGGGGTGCAGGCTGAGTGGCCCAAACCCTCCGCCCTCCTCCTGGGCACTTGCTTTCAAAAGTGGTAAAAACAAAACCAAACAAAGCCAAATAGGCAGGGCAGGAGTTGAGGACAGGGAGAAAAAGAAAACACCTCCCAACAGAACCCTACATCCCCCAGTAGGACCCAGCTGAGCTGGTGCCTAGGATAGCAAGGGGCAGGGCACCCAGGTTTCTAACCTTCAGGCCCTGCAGGGCAGGGGCGTATATACAAGGGGCTGGTGGGGGTCAGGCACGGTCCCCCACAAGGACCACGGGGGTACCAGACAGGCTTGCCCTCTGGCGCCGCTGGGCCAGCTTGGACTGGGAGGGTGGGGACAGCTGCAGGCAGCGTGAGGTAGCTCGGATGACCACGGGCTGGTCCTGCCTGGCGTCCTCCTCACACTGGGCCAGCTGCCGGTTCACGGCAATGGCCTCAGCCGCGAAGGACGTGAGGTCTTTGGCACAGCTGTTCCTGGGAAGATGGGGGATTGTCACAGGAGTGTACCCTTCTCTACAGCCCCGTGAAGATACCCACCCTACTTCCAGTACCCTTCCAGGTGCCAAGACCCTCAACGGGAGCTGCTGAGTCAACTCCCAGGTCACAGCACTTAGGAGCCAGGTCCTCACTTAGGCCTCTGTGGCCCTAATATCCCAAGGGGCTCATTGCTACGGTACCTGCTGAACATTGGAAGGGCTCTGGCTTAGGTACCCCTAGCACCCCAGAAAAATAAAAGGCCAAACACACACCCCAAGATAGCAGGGCTCACCTCTGCAGAACCAACGGTGTTGGTAGGGTGTTCTCTGGGGCACACTGCAAGAAGGAAGGGCAGGGTTGGGGGTCAGAGGGCACTTGAAGGGTCTTGGCCAGTACCAATCCATGCTCACCATTGCGAGACCCTACCACATAACCCTCTGTACAGTTCCCAGCTCACCCTATCCCCTTGTCCGTCCCCAGAAAGGGTGAGTCACTTTGGCCTGGGGACTTTCAGGGATACCAACTCGGCATTAAGAAAGCAAGGTGCCCGGAGTGGCAGAACCTCATTGAGGAGTCCAGTGACCGTGGCCAGACAGTCTGAGCTCAGCTGGGCAGGGAGGGTGCTCGCTGGCCCCATTGGAAACCACTCCCAGTCATGATGCTGGACCCTTTTGTATGCTTAATGTGAGGCCCCAATGCCCACCAGACAAAGCTGGGGCTCGGAGACCCCTGCTCAGGCCCCACAGCTCACCCCCTGCACCCATGGGTGCTGAAGGACTTGGGCAGCACTCAGCCTCTGCTTGGCATCTCGGACTAGCAGTTTGGAGATGAGGTCTTTGGCGGCGAAGGAGATGTGGGCCCAGTCCTTGTCCGGGAACTCATACTTTCCCTCCTGGATGCTTTCGAACAGCATGTTCTGGGCGGGGGAGAGGAGTCACCCCATTCAGACCTGGCCCCATGCAGCAGTTGCAATGGAGGGTGGGCGGGGCCCCACAAGGACAGAGTGCGAGGGACGCTGGAGGAGGTCCAGATGCACAAGGGCAGGTA
The DNA here is from genome assembly GCF_000317375.1 of Microtus ochrogaster. NCBI lineage: Eukaryota > Metazoa > Chordata > Mammalia > Rodentia > Cricetidae > Microtus > Microtus ochrogaster. The sequence goes on along the minus strand of NC_022027.1, from coordinate 3,132,750 downwards.
GCACCCTGGTTTGTTCTCAGCACCCAATGGTTGCTCACAACATCTCTCCAGCCCCAGGGGACCCAATGCCTTCTTTTGGCCTCCACAGGCACCGAAGATTCACATGGTACACATACATACATGCAGGCAGAACACACAAATTAAAAAAAAAAAATGACTTGGGCCTGAGGGTTCAGTCTGAGGTCCTGGTTCCCAGGGACAGCTACAGCAACCTCACTTCTCATCCCAGGGACTCAGGCAGGCGCACCTGGCAGGCTGGGCAGGCTTCCCCTCGGTCCCAGCCGCAGTCGCTGCCGCAGTGGCCCACGAAGGGCGGGTAGCCGCTGAGCAGGATGTAGAGGATGACGCCTAGGCTCCACAGGTCGCAGCGCTTGTCATAGATGCTGGCCTCCTCGCTGAAGGCCTCCACCACCTCTGGGGCCATGTACTCAGCCGACCCACACTGCGGGGCGGGCACAAGTCAGGAGAGACATGAGGTCCAGCCAATCAAAGACTGATGCCCCCCCCCCCATCAGCAGGGATGGGGCTGACTCCACCCCCAGCCTGCCAGTCAACCCACAGCTGTTGCCAAGCAGAAGGCCACGTTGGCAGGGGAAAGCTGTGGAGCCAGCCTGGCACCTGAGCCCAGAGCCCGCCCCGCCCCGCTCTCACCGGGGTGAGCAGCTCAGGTGTGGAGATGGGAGAGCAGTCTCCGTTGAGTTTGATGCCACTGCCCAGGTCAAAGTCGCAGATCTTCACCGGGGAGACCTGGGGGTGGGACCAGCACTGTGGGAGCTCTGGCCTGTAGGGCTCCCACTGCTCTAGTCTCCCAAGGGAGGGGTCAGTCAGGCGCCTTACCTGGTTGGGGTGCTCACACAGAATGTTCTCGGGCTTTAGGTCTCTGTGGGCGATGCCTAGGGAGGTGGAGCAGGGAGTTAGGGGCAGGATCCTCTAAAGCAACCAGGGCCTGGGGCAGTCTCCACAATCTTCCACCACACCTTTGTTATGCAGGAAGTCCAGGGCACTAGCCACGTCCTGCACCACCACGCTGGCCTCCAGCTCGTTAAAGTGGCGCCTTCTGTGGATGTGGCTCAGGATGGACCCTGTGGTGCAGGCCAGGGGCAGCTAGGTCATCTCTGTAGACCAGCCAGCCCCCAGCACCACCTCCACACCGTCAGAGATGCCCCACCCCGAGCTCTGACCATTGGACAGAAGATACAGCCCCAATTCCCATCTCCAAGCTGGGGCCCTATGGAAGGTGGTCCCCAGCCCCCACTCCAAATCCTCCCCCACTAGCACCCACCTCCGCGCATCTTCTCAAACACCAGGTAGAAGCGGTCCTCCCCCTCAAAGAACTCAATCAGCTCTAGGACATTCCTGAGTTGGGAGGGAGAGGCAGAAAAGAAACTGAGGCATCCCAAGGTCCTAAGCACCTGCTGCCCAGTCAGGGAGGCGACACCCTCATGGTGCCCACAGAAAGGTATCCACAGAAAGCCTGTATTTCTGGCTGAGCCCAGCCCTTCCCCTGCTGAGGTGATAGGCTCTGGAGAGATGGCCCAGGCAGCCACCTTACCTATGTCCCTGGCACTGGTACAGCATCTCCACCTCCCGGAACACCCTGCTGCGGATGTGGCCCAACTGCTTCTCGATGATCTGCGACGCAGGGAGGAACGGGGCACCTGGAAAAGCTGCTCAGACGCAGCCCGAGGGAGCTGGCAAGCCTCCAACGGGCCCACCTGGACACTACATAAACTTGACGCCAGAGCCTGGGTCCTCAGCTCGGAAGGACATAGCTGGCCCCAGGACCTAAAACTTCCTAGTTGTGGGAAGCAGCCAGCTCTCCACCCTAACCCAATGGCCTCACAGGACTGCTTGAGGCTGAATTCCTACAGGAGTCCTCTCTACCAGGTGGCTGCCACCCCTGCCCCAGCAAGGGCAGGGCCAAGCAGTCTCAGCTCCCATATGACCCATGCAACAAGGCAGTAAGCTACCTGGCTGCCAGCCCAGCCAGTACCATACCAGTCCTTCCTCTGCTCCAGACCAGATGGGGAACTGGCCCCAAGGGCCTCGGTCTGGCTCAGGCCAGCAGTGAGCCTGAACTTCAGGACGCCAGGCCCTTTGTACCCAGTAGAAGGAAGGCCTAGAAAGCACCAGAGAACCTTTGCTCCAGGAAAAGAGGGGTCCCAAGGACTCCTGTGCTCCCTAGGCTGGTATTCTGACCCCCTCACCTATCAGGTGGAAGGTGCAGGGTCCCACTGCCAGGATATTGTCCCAGTATTTGGTAACAAAAACCCATCCCAAGCCAGGTGGTGTGGCACACGCCTTTAATCCCAGAACTAGGGAGGCAGAGGCCAGTGTAGTCAAGAGTGAATTCCAGGACAGTCAGGGCTACACAGAAAAGCCCTGTTTCAAAACATCACCTCTCCTAGATCCCAAAAAAACAAAACAAAAAAAACCCCAAAAACCAAAAAAACAAACAACAACAACAACAAATCCCACCAAGGGGCCTTCTATCACTAGAAACCAGACCTGGAGGATGGTCTAAACATCCTGCATCAAACTAATAAAACTCAGCCCCCTCTTGGGGAAGTGGGGTCAGCTCCACAGGAACCTCTATACTCCTGGCCCTCCCTAGCACCCCCTCCCCTCCAGCCACCCCAAATCTGGTCCTCACTACCTCCTATGCTGACACCCCCACCCCCACTGTCCCAAGGTGTCAATCATCACCAGGGACACCAACAGGAAGCCCCCAGGTCCTAGCACCTGTCACTCTGGCTCACAGCAGGGAGAAGCCACCAGTAGTGAATCCAGTTTAGGCTACCTGCCCACTCTGGTCCTCAGCTTCCCTATCTGCCCATGACAAGTGACAAGGCTGCCCAGCAGGGTCCCCAGGAGGACAGCAAGCAGCTAAGCACCTGCCTGGGAACTCCCAGGGACCCCAGCTCTGACACCCCAACTTCCAGAATATGACTCATCCTTTTCCTTCTCTGGCACCCTGAGACCAGGAGCCCCGCTAGGCTGCAGCCGACCAGTCATGTTACAGGGCTTTTTCCAAGGTCATAAGGTTGTACCAGGCCTACAGGGCTCTAGGCACATGTGGGACAGGGAGCGGCAGGAAGGCTGAGGGTCCGTCCTCGGTTTCCGCAGTACCCAGGGCTGCACTACCGCTCCAAGCCAGTCATCCTCAGAGGCAGAGGACCAGCATGGCCTGACAGAAGTTTCTAGTTCTTAGTAACCATGCTAGGGCTCGCTGGCCTTCAACACACGGAGTGGGCAAAGGCCAGCTGTCATCGTGCCTTTCCGACTCTAGGTCTGACCTGGATTTCTAGGGTGGCCTGAGTCACAAGTTCTGGGGCCATTTTTAGATACTGGTTTCCCATGGCTGTCATCTGGGGGCTCAAAGGCCACTGGCCCCTGGAGCGGCCGCAGCTTACCTTGACAGCATACTCCTGGTTGCTGATCAGATTGACACAGGTCTGCACACGAGCATGGGCCCCTTCTCCCAGCACGTCTTCCTGCAGCTGGTAGACATCTGGTAGACGAATGGAGAGATGAGGGACAGTAGCCCAGTGTCCCCTCCTCAGCAGACCCCGCACCCACACCCACTCACCTTCGAACCTGCCTGAGAAGCTGTCGGTAGCCCGACAACGTTTCTTCTTCCGGCCTCTCTTCTTGGCATCCGGAATGTCGATGGGCTGGCTGGAGGGCATGTCTGCAGAGGACAGAGACCCAGACGTATACAGCCTGGCAGAGCCTGCCTTCCACAGGGACCCCGTATCTTGCCCACTTTGTGGGTACTCACCAGGTCGAGCCTCACACTCTGGGCTGAAGTCAGTGTCCCCGTGCTGGGTGGGGTCTAAGGAGAAGGCCAGCTCGAAAGGACTTTGCCCCTGTTGGGGGGAGTACGTTCAGGGTGGTTCTGCCAGAATGCGCAACCCAAAGACCACTCCCTCACAGTGCTGAGGCAGAGGGTGAGCAGCACCCGGGGCCCTTGAACAACCCATAAGCACTCAGGACAGGACAGCGGCTGTCTTTGCCCTCCAGACTCAGGACATGAACTTTCACAAAGAAGTGTCTCAGGCCGGGAGATGGTGGCGCACGCCTTTAATCCCAGCACTCGGGAGGCAGAGCCAGGTGGATCTCTGTGTGAGTTCGACCAGCCTGGTCTACAGAGCTAGTGCCAGGACAGGCTCCAAAGCCACAGAGAAACCCTGTCTCGAAAAACCAAAAAAAAAAAAAAAAAAAAAAAAAAAAAAAGTGTCTCAGGACCTCAGTGGCAGGCAACTGTGCGAGGCAGAGTCCCTTGGGGTCCACAGGATCCCGACTCATGAGTTTTACAAGGAGACACTGGGCCATGTGGTTGTCACCTACTCCTGTTACTGGTTTAGTGTAGGAGGTTGCCAGTGACCAGAGAGAATGGCCCAGCCCCGTGTCCACCACACTGAGGGACCCTGTTGCCTGGCTGTGGGGAACATGATCTTCCTCTTCCAGCCTGCAGCTGAGTGACAGGAAGTCTAAGCCACACGTCCTGCCTTCTCTGCTCAGGAGAATGAGCATGCCTGTCTGCCCAGCTGACTGAGGGCTGACCTCAGGGACAGGCGTGGGATCAAAGGTGGAGGCAGCAGCAGGGAAGCCTTGGGCGGGACTGACAGCCTGTTTTCCCACAGCCTCCCAGCCTATCTCAGGGCCACACCCTTGGGTTTAGGCCTCAGTTTCCCTGTGGCACAGGACACCACCACCTCTATTCCCTATGCTATGTGCTCTTCCTCCCACAAACATGAATGCAGTGCCTGACCTCTGGGAGTCTTGGGTAGGGGCATTTCTGTGTGCCATGGCACCCTCTCAATGTACTATGTAGATCCAAAACCACCTAACTCATGATGACTGTTAACCCCAGGGTCACCGATTTGGCACACATAGCCAGTGGCAAGGGCTCACAGGCAAGACACCATTGGTATGTGTCCAGGGCCTGCCCAATCCACAGCCTGCAGTGTCTGAGAAGCCTCCTTAGGGCGGTTAGGGTCCAAATGGAACACCAGAGGACCCAGCTGCCAGAGGGTGGAAGGGAAACACTGCTTCATCCTGGGGCTGAAGTCACCAGGGGGGTCTGCAAGCTGGGAAACTGAGGTAAACCCACACAGACAACGAGACGTGGACCATGAATGGGTGTGGGGAGCCTAGGTGAAGTCATTGCCCCTTGGAGACTATAGTGGAAGGAGCCAGACGGACAGCAATGTAGGAGGGCCTTGCACGCTGACCTGCCCCCAGCAGGGAAGAAAGAGGGCACACACATACAGTACTCTGATAAGCCTTGGCACCCGAAGACCCAAGGCAGCCATCTGCACTATTCAAGTGGTGGGGGGGGGGGGTGGCGAGCAACTAGAAGAGAGGGTGAACCAGGTTTGAGATCAAAGGCCAGCCATGGCACCTGCAGCATGACCCCAGCCCCGTGACGTTCCTCTGGGTGGGCTGTCAGGTGAGACAGGAGGCAGCTGTCCCCAGCTCTGGGACCATCCATGAGTGAAAGGGGTCGGCCACTTGCCTGTCCCAGCCTTTAGCTGAGAAGACTGAGAACCCTGCCCAGGGATACCAGCTGGCTGGGGCATCCCTTTAGGGAGACCCCGATTTGCACATTAAAGAAAGAAAGCAGGGCTGGGGCTGCAGTTCAGTTTGTAGAGCACTTGTCTAGCAAGTGTGAGGCCTCAGGCTCCATCCCCAGCGCCTCTTAAACTCCAGAAAGAAAAACAACAGAAAACAGAGAAGTAAACCCGGTAGGACTGGACGGCGTGCCTCTCTACCCAGCCGCAGAGGGTACTTGAGGGGCAGTGGCTGGGCTCCAAGAAAGCAGCCACATAGGGTACGATTCCAGAAGGCGATTCCTCAAGGGACCAGTCTCTGTCTGCCTGCAGGGCCACCCACCAGTCCCATCTCTGCACGGAAGGCAGCCTGAAGTCCCGAGTGTGGTGTGGAAAGTCCAGCCTGGCCCAGCTAGCCTCCCTTGGGTCTAGCCAAGGGCCTTGAGTCAGCAGGCCTGGCGGGAGGTGGCTAGAATCTTCCAGAAAGCTACGATTTGCTTTGGCAGCCTTGTAGGCCCCACGTGTGGACCCCACCTAGGCTCACACAAAGCCCCAGGAGGGTAAAAGCCACTGTAAGGTGACATTCTCAGATCTAGCTTTCATTTCTGCTCAGCCCCAAAGCAGCTGACCGAGGAGAACAGGCATTTGGGGCAGGGGTGGGGCAGCTGGCCAGCGGCACTGGCTGGCCAGGCCTGGGAATTCTTCCCTATCTGCATGCTCCTCCCACAGGGGTGCAGGCGTGTGTGTGTGTGTGTGTGTGTGTGTGTGTACAAACACACACTCTCCTGCCTTCTCTATTGGGCAACAGGTCCCTGCCCCGGGAAGCCATTACATAATGCAGCCTTCCGGGTGGGGTGGGCAGGATGACATCACTGCGTCCCTCAGGCCAGGCCCCGTGGGGGGCTCTGCCTAGCACCTGCCCACCTTCATCACCCCCAGATTCACTCATCTAAGAAGACTGTCAGCCACCATTAACAACACTGCAGAAACTTCCTGTTCTGACAGGAAATAACAGTTTGGGCCAGGGTGTCTTGAGGGAAGGCATACACAGGCCACCACCGGGTGTCTGTGTGGGGAGTTGCAGTGGGGCATTGCACACCAATGCGCCCAAGGGTTTCCCCACGAGACAGCAGCCTGCTGATCCCGACCAACCACACACAGCCGTGGAGACGGCAGAAGACAGACAGGGCTTCCCCGGGACATATATACACACAAGTAGGGAAGAGAACAGACTGAGAGATCACAACAATCACAAGCAAACCTGGGGGAGTTCCTCAGAGACCTAGCCGCAGTTGATGCCCTCCCAGCCAGAGCAAGTGGGGTCACACACAGAAAGTGGGGTGGGGGGCAAGGACTGAGATCCGACGGTTTGCAAGCGACATGGGAGCCACCAGTCACACTCAGACGGACGGTCCTAGGCAGCTGGGGACAGGGCTGTAGCCTGCGACAAGCGCACAGATCATAGAGAACAAAAGTAGGGTTCACCTGAGACTACACATAGAAAAGGGACGGAACTGAGGTGATAGAAGCCTGGGGCAGGTGCTGAAGGGAGAGTTAGTAGATGGCCAGAGACCGTGCTGCAGCCTGCTGACTCTCCCAACCAGCACAAAGCAGGCTTGGAAGTTGCAGGAAACAGGAACACAAGATTTGCCTAGGATCACACACCCAAACAGAAGACCAAACTGACCAAGCTGACTGCAAGGGACTAGGAGCGACAAGCCCGGTGTGTTTAGGGGGGAGTCCTGGAAGAGAGAGAGCTACTAGGTGGCAGGGGACAGGGCTGCGGCCTGCTGACCCCCACTGCCTCCAGCGCCGAAGTCCAAGGCAAGAACCCCTCCCAGGCCCTGCACAGGCTCATCCGTCGCACCCGCTACTGCGGTGGGCCCCCCGGACAGGACCCCCTCACCTTGAACGAACGGTGGAAGCCTTGAAGTTCGGCTGCTCTCTTCTGCACCATCTTCAGTCCGGGCCCCGCCAGCGGGGGAGGGGACGCGGGGCCCGGGGAGCGGCCTGGGACGCGACCCTGCGGGCGGAGGAGACAAAGGGCCGGCGCTGAGCGGGGAGCTTGGTCGGGCGGGGGCGACCGGGGCTCGACGGAGCTCCCGCGCCTGGCTCGGGCTTCCCTCCTCCCTCAGGAAATATCGCCCTTGGCGCCGCGCTCACCGAGGTCGGACACCAGCCTGGGTCGCAGTGCCGTCACCGGACCTCGCACAGTCCGGACCCCGCTTCAAGGACTGCGCGGGGAACAGCGCCGCCACCGCCGCCACCGCCGCCGCCGCCGCCGCCGCCGCCACCACGGACCCCTCCACTGGGCCACCGCCGCCACCGAGAGGAGCCGCGCGCGCGGCCCGCGCGGCCGCTTTTATAGGCGCGGTCCCGGAGTGGACCCGCCCCTCCCTGCAGGCCCCGCCCCCTCAGGGAACAGAGGAGGCGGAGCTTCCAGGGGGCGAGGGCTGCTGAGAGAAGAGCAGGCCGGGGATGCCGAATGCGGCTGCGCGCTCCCCGCGTGAGGGGCGGAGCTTAGCTGGGCTCCGAGTGCCGCTGCGCAAAGAGCGCGCTTGGGACGCCGAGCGCGGCTGCGCACTTCGAGCTTGTTGGGGGGGGGGTTAGACTCCGAGGGGCGTGGCGGGAGGAGCATTGAGGAAGCGCCGAGTGCGGCTGCGCGATCCGGACCCGGCGGAGAGGTCTGTGTGGGGCCTCCCTCGCTCGCGCCTGCGCAGAAGGGTCTTCAAAGCTTCAGTCTGGTCGTTGAGTCCGCCCTCCTCCAGTCCCAAACAGTTGCTCCCCTGACTTCCGCTGCAGGAAGTTCTGAGCCCTGTCCATAAGCCTGGTGCCTAAGGAGGACAAACCCGCCCTGGTTTGACCTAGAAACTAGAATATGGATGCCCTTGGCCTGTGCCATGGCTCTCTGTTGAACTTCTCGGGTCCTTGGAGCACTTGGTGGGGGTACTTGGAACAGGAGAAGCCGGGATTCCCGATTCAGGTTCTGATACCGTCAGACTCAGTTGCTTGTGTGAACAGCGTTTTCCCTCTCCCCGCCAGTTTGTCCGAATGAGGACTTGGCTTTCCCTAGGGAATTGGGAAGCCAAAGGAGAGAAGTCCCTGACGCTATCCTGAGTGTCATTTTTGTGTGTGTGAGTCCGGTGTGTCACTTGAATGCAGATGCCTGAAGAACCTGTGCAGGGGTGAAGTTACAGCTGTGGAAACCGCCTGATGTGGGTGCTGCGACTGAACCCTGAGTCCTCTCCAAGGCCCTGAGCAGTGGAGGCGCTCGGGAGACAGGGGCAGGCGGATCTCTGTGAGTTCGATGCCAGCCTGGTCTACAAAGCAAGTTCCAGGAGAGGCTCCAAAGCTGCAGAGAAACCCTGTCTCAGAAAAACAATAAAATAATAATAACAACAAGGCGTAACCTCTGAGCCATCCTCTGAGCCATCGGTCCATCTCCTGAGCTTCATCGTCTTTGTTAGTAATTACATCTGCAGAGATTTCTGTCTCCAAATCAAATCCTCATATACTGGCATAAGGTTCATGGCATGGACAGATTGGGCAGAGGACATAACTCAACCCAGGGCAGTCGGCGGAATTGGTTCCCAGCAGACAGAAACAAGGACCTCAGGGGGTTGGAGAGATGGCTCAGTGGTTAAGAGCATTGCCTGTTCTTCCAAAGGTCCTGAGTTCAATTCCCAGCAACCACATGGTGGCTCACAACCATCTGTAATGGGGTCTAGTGCCCTCTTCTGGTCATACACACAGACAGAATATTGTATACATAATAAATAAATAAATTAATTAATTAATTAAAAAAAAGATCTATGTGTCATCATGCCCAGTGGTAAAATAAAATTTTTAAGAATTAAAAGGGGGGGGGCTGGAGAGATGGCTCAGAGGTTAAGAGCCTGCTCTTCCAAAGGTCCTGAGTTCAATTCCCAGCAACCACATGGTGGCTCACAACCATCTGTGACAGGGTCTGGTGCCCTCTTCTGGCCTGCAGGCATACATACAGATAGACTATTGTATACATAACAAATAAATAAATAAATATAAAAAAAGAAGAAAAAAACAAAACCATGAACCTTATGCCAGTATATGAGGATTTGATTTGGAGACAGAAATCTCTGCAGATGTAATTACTAACAAAGACGATGAAGCTCAAGAGATGGACCGATGGCTCAGAGGATGGCTCAGCCTTAAAGAAGCTTGCCAACAACTTGGACAACTTGAGTTCCTTGGAAGCCACATAAGAGAAAATGGACTCAAGCGGCCATGACTAACCGCTGCATGTGTGCTGTGGGACCCACACCACATGTGCGCACGCACATGCGCACGCAGCTAGCCCTCAGGAGGATTGCTTCAAGTTCAGGGCCAGCCTGTCTCTGTAGCTTGCAGATACTGAACAAGACCTTATCTCAAACTAACAAGCTAAATAAGATGATACAAAAATTCCTGGCATGCAGCTGGGATGCCCTCCTGGGACGGGATGCTGGCATCCACAGGCAAGTGTGGCACACTGGCCAGCTGCTCACACTGACCACAAGAAACAACCCTAAGCTGGGGCTCTTGTTCCGTGCAGTTTAGCTCAGACACTGGGGAGAAAAGCCAAATTTCTGAGCTCTGATTGAGGTAGCAATTCTGTTCCCTAATCTGGCCAATGCCCTTCCTACCCGAGCCTGGTCCTGAGACTCCCTCCAGGAGCCTTGTGTTATAAATGGGGAAACAGGTCACTCAGAGACCAGACGCTGGGCCTTGACTGGGTTTTCTTCCTGGAGTCCTCAGGGGCACTAGGCTAAACCTTACAAAGTAGGGTGTGTTGACCTTGCCCGGTATGACAACCAAGTATGTCTTCAGACATGCAAGTAGTCACCTGTGGTCTACAGGTTACATGGTCTACAGGTTACATGGAGAGACCACCCTTCACGCTTGTGTCTGGGAATGGCTGCCAGGAAGGGGATGTACCATCCTGTAGGCCCCAGGCAGGGCCTGGGAGCTGTTCACTCTACCATGCCCTGCCACGCCCTGTCTTGCCTGGGCAAGCCGCCAGCTTGCTGTCAAGTCTCTGCCACCAGTCTCCTGTTTCCAAGCCAGGCTTCCTGTGGCATGGGGGTTTGGAGCTGGGGTGACTAGAGGCCCTGACTTCCCCAGCTGCTGCAGCTTCTGCCCCAGGGAGATGTCACGGGTGTCCTGCAGAGGCCTGCCCCGCAGGAGTTTCCTCTGTCCTTCTATACTAGGCATGGCTGACCAGGTGATGGGTGGGGCTAGCCTTAGCAAATGAAAGACACCACCAGGCAAGAAGGATGGAGAAGGTCCGACGGTTCTGAGGAAGGGCTAGCCTTGGAAGAGTCTTAAAGTGTTAGCCTGAGTGGAGCCGCCAGAGCACTAGGTCTGACTACAAACAGGAAATGAGGTGGGGCCTGAGGCAGACAGCTTGAGTTTCCTGCATCACTTGGCTCAGTTCCCAGCAGGCTGGCTTCTTGGTTTTCTTTCCTTCCTTGCCACCAGACCTTTCCAGCTGCTGGAGCAGCGCTCAGAGCCACTGCCCCTTCTTCTTCTTCTTCTTCTTCTTCTTCTTCTTCTTCTTCTTCTTCTTCTTCTTCTTCTTCTTCTTCTTCTTTTTCTTCTTCTTCTTCCTTTTAA
>NC_022027.1:3116586-3121464 GCF_000317375.1 Microtus ochrogaster | reverse complement strand
CAGGGTTTCTCTGTGGTTTTGGAGCCTGTCCTGGAACTAGCTCTTGTAGACCAGGCTGGTCTCGAACTCACAGAGATCCGCCTGACTCTGCCTCCCAAGTGCTGGGATTAAAGGCGTGCGCCACCACCGCCCGGCCCCCTTTTAAATTTTTAAATTTGACTTTATTTTCTGTGCACAAGCATGCATGTCTATGTGGGGTTATGAGATCCTCTGGAACTGGAGCTGCAGACAGGTGGGAGCTGCCATGTGGGTGCTGGGGACCAAGCCCATGTCCTCTCGAAGGGCAGTCAGGAATCCTACCTGTTGTGTTCTCCCTTCAATCCCCTTGTTTTTTTGTTTTGTTTTTTGAGACAGAGACTCACTATGTGGGTCAGGCTAGTTCCAAGCTTTGCTTGGCCCCAGCAATCTCTTTTCTGTGGTGACAGAATTGGGCCATAGCAATCTCCCAACCTCAGGTACCTGGCGTTGTCCCCGCTTCTGCTCCCATCACCTGCCTCCTGTGTGCACCCATTTTCTCTTCCCTTGGTTTCAGCAGATATTCTGCCCACATACATGAGTGTGAGGCCCAGCTGGGAGTGCTATGGATCCCTACATCATACCTATATCTTTGGGGAGGAGAGTCCTTCCTAATCCGCTCAAAACTGGCATCTCAGGCTCGGGGACTCCATACAGAACCCTTAATACCAAGCAGGTTCTGAACGAGCCCACAGCCTAGCGTTCTGGGTTCAGAATGACCATCTAGGGCTGAGATAGTTGGACTTGAAGTGTATTCTGAGTTCCCAGGCACGGCACTTACCCCACACTCTACCCCAGACAGCTCAGTGGTGGTGGTGGTGGTGGTGTTTCAGTGTAGAGACAGGCACCCATGCAAGCAAAACTGGCCTTTGTGGCTGGCCAGGGGCTGATCTGATGCAATTGGCTGTAAGCACGCTGAGTCACTAAACAGAGCAGGACAGGGCCATGGCCTGGGCCTGTCAGTGTTCTATACTGGGAGTTGGAAGAACCCTAGGAGCGGTGGGTGTGGCCTGGGTGTTGTGACTGCCAGGTCTGACCAGGCAGTGAGTGTCCTGGCAGCCTTGGGGCCCTGTCCTCCTGATCAGATCACACCACACAAGTCCCGCCCTATTTGGGGTCCAGCACTGCGCTCAGTCCCTAAGGGAAGACAGAGGCTGTGCAGTGTGGCTGGGAAGAGCTGGCTCAGCAGTTGGTTCCAAGCCACCACCCTGTCCTAGTGACTGGTGGACCAACCACTGGCCAATCTGCTGTCTTCTTCTGGCCTCTGGGGGAATCCTGAGGACACCAGGTGGCTTTGGGAAGTCTAGGTCCTGGTCGTCTGGTCTTTGCTGGCCTGTCTCCGGACAGGGATGTAGGGTGCCACATTTTAGAACCAAGTTTGCATGGGAACTTGGATGGTTAGGGTGAGGTGAGGTACTGGGAGAGGTGTGCCTGGTCACCTCCTGCGGCAGAGGGGACTCTGACAAGAGCTGTGAACCATCGTGGATTATCGGATGTGCAGTGTCACTGTGGAGTCCTCCTCAAACAGGGACAGAGGCTCAGAGCAGAGGCAGCGATTTTGTGCGGTCGATTAGGAAGAGAGGAGATGGCCGCTGGCCGAGGGGTTTGTGTCTTCTACACACTGGGGCAAGTGCCAGAGCCCCAGGGAGAGACCAGTCCGGCCATGCCGGCTTTATTATTTTTTTAATTGTTTTTTATTGAGCTCTACATTTTTCTGCTCCCCTCCCTGCCTCTCCCCTCCCTTTCAACCCTCTCCCAAAGTCCCCATGCTCCCCAATTTACTCAGGAGATCTTGCCTTTTACCGGCCTTATCAGACTTGTGACCCCAAGACACATAAGATTTGGGGACCTTTACGCTTCTAAATTCGCAGTCAGCCTGGCCACACGGGGCCCAGGCCATACAGGAAACTGAGGCCCTGGCAGCTAGCAGGAGGTGGGTCCAGGCTTGAGGTCCGCGTCTCCCGACTCTAACAGGCTCTTGGACGATATAGACGTGTGCCCTGCCTTGAGGGTCCACAGCTCATCTGCAGCCCGGGTCATCAAGAAGCCAGCGGTTGCCGGGCAACACTTTCGATTCAGCCATCCCCGAGTTAGTCTAGTGTGCAAGGTTGGCCTCAGCCGCCGGACCAATAGGATTCTAGAGGCGTAGGGATGAAGGCGTGACCAGCACCAACTCTAGCCAATGAGATTGTCGTTATTGAGCATCGCGAGGACCAGGTTGAGTCAGCAGGACAGACTCAATCCCAGATCATCCTCCGCCCGGCTGTGTGCTGCCTCCTAAACCTCAATTTTTCTTTTGTTTCTTCGGGTGGCTCTGGTTGTCCTGGAACTCACTCTCGTAGAGCAGGCTGACCTTGAAGTCACAGAGATTCTCCTGCCTCTGCTTTCAGAGTGCTGGGACTGAAGGAGTACACCACCACATCCAGCTATTCATTTTTAATTTTTATTATTTTTATTTATGAGCATGTGTGTCTTTTTTAAAGATTTGTTTGTTTGTTTATTTATTTATTTATTATGTGTACAGTGCCTGTCTGAGTGTACACCTACACATCAGAGGCAGGCGAATCTCTTTGAGTTCGAGGCCATCCTGGTCTACAAGAGCTAGTTCTGGGACAGGTTCCAAAGCTACAGAGAAACCCTGTCTCAAAAAAATAAATAAACTGGGGCTGGAGAGATGGCTCAGAGGTTAAGAGCATTGCCTGCTCTGCCAAAGGTCCTGAGTTCAATTCCCAGCAACCACATGGTGGCTCACAACCATCTATAATGAGGTCTGGTGCCCTCTTCTGGCCTGCAGGCATAACGCAGAAAGAATATTGTATAATAAATAAATAAATATTTAAAAATAAATAAATAAATAAACAAAAATTGATCAGTGTGCTTTGCCTGCATGTGTATCTGTGCAACACATGTTTACCTGGTATCTGCAGGGCAGGGGAGGGCCCCAGAGCTGCAGGTGGCAGTGAGCTACCATGTGGGTTCTGGTGTCCTGGGTCAGACACAGGTTTTAGCCAATGGAAAGTGTCTAAGAGCCAACAGGTAACCACACTCTAGCTGTTGTCTGTGTCTAGACCCCAGTGTAGCCCGGAGCACAAACCACATCCTGGGGTGACATGCTTCAGTTAGCAACAACAGTTAGACAGAAGCGGAACTGTAGAAGCCCAAGCACCAGAACGCACGGTCTGTGTACTAGAGGTGCCCCCAGACTGTGGACTTGGATGGATTCCGTCTTTCCGTTCTGGCAGGTGGCGGCTGTGCTGAATTCTATGGCTTTAATGGCACGTCCCCCATGGAGTTCTAGAGTTACATACGGTCTGGGGCCATGTGCATACAAAATGCTAGATGTTAAGGAATGAGCTCTAGAGCTCCAGAGATGGCTCAACGGGAAGAGTCCTCTCTGTGCAGGCGGCCCGGACAGAACAAAGGGCACCCACTCTCCTTGTAAGAATGGTTGGAAGAACTTCCTTTGGGTGGTCTATTTCTATTAAGCCTCTCATGGCTGGCTCCTTCATAGACCAGGGTGGCTTCAAACTCACAGACATCCACCTGCCTCTGGCTCTTGAGTGCTGGGATTAAAAGCGTGTGCCACCACCTCCCAGCATAAGAATTATTTTCTAGAAAGTTAAAGTCGAGCCCCCCACCTCCTCTACGACGAACAGATACGTGGTGGAGAGCTAGGAAGATCAGAGGAGCACAGAACAGTGTTGGTGGGAAGGCTGCACTCCCCCTAGAGTTTGTGCAGACACAGACTCCGCCTCTGATGCTGCCTGGCTCTGGGCAACTTCAAAGGCCCACGGTCTGGACTGGACCCCTTGAAGGCCGTTGATGCCACAGGAGGCCACGTTGTCATCCGTGGTCTACGCTGCTGAGCCAGGCCAGGATGAAGCCTGAAGCCTGAGCTCAGTGTGGACATATCGGTCCGGTCCTGTCCGTTGCTGCTGCCCGCTGCCTTGGTTTTGCCCTTGGGCTTCGTGGCCACAGGAGCCTTCTGTTCTCTTTGTTGTTTGTTTTTTTTACTTTTGTTTTTTTCAAGACAGGGTTTCTCTGTAAAGCCCGGGCTATCCTGGAACTTACTCTGTAGACCAGGCTGGCCACGAACTCAGAGATCTGCCTGCCTCCAGAGTGCTGGGGTAAAGGTGTGTGCCACCACTACCCGGTTAAAGGGGGCCTTCTGGATATGAGAGGCATGTCTAGCCAGCCAAGGCCATGCTGAAGTGACAGTGGTCTATGCAGCCACTGAAGCCTATGAGTAGATCCTGAGACAGCCAGGGGCCATGCTGACTTCCATGGCAGTATTAACACTCAATAAAGCCATGTAGATATCCATGGGTCCTCCTGAGTTGGCCCCACCCCTTGATGGCATGGCATGGGTGCAAGGATGACGTGTTGTCCCTGTGGGCCTCTCCATAGTTGATGGCTTCTAGTGGGGTGGTGGCGGGTGGGTGCAGGAGGAGAAACACACACCTACCTTTCCTTGGCCACTAAGAGTCTGACCATGATCCAATGTGTATATGGACAACACAAAGTGGCCTTTTTTCCGTTGTGTGTGTGTGTATGTATGTATGTGTATATGTGTGTGCATGTTTGTGTGTGTATATGTGTGTGTATGCGTATATGTGTATATATGTGTGTGTTTGTGTGTGTATGTGTGTATATGTATGTGTTTGTGTGTATGTTTGTGTATGTGTGTGTATGCGTATGTGTATATGTGTGTATGTTTGTGTGTGTTTATGTGTGTGTATGTGTGAGTATGTGTGTGTGTATATATGTGTGTGCATGTGTGAGTATGTGTATATGTGTGTATGTGTGTATATGTGTGTATGTGTGTATATGTGTGTATGCATACATGTATGTTTATGTGTGTAT
>NC_022027.1:3055513-3116486 GCF_000317375.1 Microtus ochrogaster | reverse complement strand
TGTATATGTGTGTATGCATACATGTATGTTTATGTGTGTATATGTGCATGTGTGAGTATGTGTATATGTGTGTATGTGTGTATATGTGTGTATGTTTATGTGTGTATGTGTGTTTATGTGTGTATATGTGTGTATGTTTATGTGTGTATGTTTGTGTGTTTATGTGTGTATATGTGTGTATGTGTGTATGTTTATGTGTGTATGTTTGTGTGTATGTGTATGTGTGTATGTGTATGTTTATGTGTGTATATGTGTGTATGTGTGTGGTGGAGAGAGATCACAGGTGAGAGGGAGAAGTGAGGACCTGGGTGCATGATGTGAAAGTCCCAAGTAATCAAGAAGAAAAGTAGACAAGGTCACCTGACATGTTCTCAGATGTAGGGACCTCCAGAACACACTGCTCATTAGCATGCCCCAGATGCAGAAGGCACGCACGCACGCACGCACGCACACACACATGGATGCACGCATGTACACACTCACACACAGCACAGGGTCCACTCCCAGAGGTCCCTGGAGGTGGCAGAGCCATCCATGGACAGGGGAAGTGGGATGGTGGGAGCTGAGGGAGGGAGCGAGACAGATGGGACAGAATGTCAGTGAGAGGAGACAGAAAGTTCTGGAGACGGATGGTAGAAACACTACGCAGGGCTCTATTTCACCTTCTTAGTGACTCATCTCATCTGCAGCCCTTCGGGGGGACAGGGAACTCATGGTGGATTACAGGACCTGGCTAGCCATGGACACAGGGCTGAGCCTCAGGAGAAGCAGAGGGCCTAGCACAGCAGGACACCTCTGGGGATCTAGGCCAGCTGTCCCCGCCACAGTGTCACTGGGACCTGACTACACACAGACGTTCAAGATAACCTAAAGGACGCCGTGTGGGGTCTGAGGAGGGCATGGAGGTGACCAAGCTTGATTCTGTGTCTTCAGATAGGCAAGCAGTTGGGGAAGACTGACGTTGGTGTTGGGGTCAGTGTCCATGTGAAGGTCCCAGGGTGAACGGGGCAGTGGTCAAAGAAGTATCTAGGAACATAGGCCATGTGCCTAGGGTAGTCATTGGGCCAACAGAAGGCCCCCTAACACATCTGTACAGGATAGACAATGCGTGCCGTGAGAGCAGGTCAGGCGTGCCCTGCCACAGCCTGGGTATTATTCCAGAGGAGTGTGGAGGAACACCGAAGACATGGTGCTCAGCGACAAAAACAGACAGAAAAGATCACACAGTACAGGACGCCACGACAGGAAATGCTCCAAATGAAGATCTACAAAACCTGGGACCTCAGGAGAAGCAGCATGCCTTGAGAAGCCTTACTGAGTTGAAGCAGGAGGAAGCTGAGGAACATTCCGGGCCTCACATGGCTCCAACAGCCTCCCTCTGCCTTAGTCCGCAGCGCTATCTATGGATGAGAAGAGGTACTGCGCCAACGCCTAGAGGGTGACCCAGGCTTCCTGCAACCCACACCCAGATGCCTCCAACAGGGCACACAGTGAAAGCCTGCCAATCCACCGCTTTGGAGGGCACAGAGGAGGAGGGTCGTCATGAACTGGAAGTTAGGAATCTTGTTTCAGACCACCAGCATCTACAACCATAATACACGGAATGAGACTCAGAGGGTTGTCAAAACTGCATGCCTTCCACAGGAGTGGGAGGCCGGGCAGCTGTACTTTGGAGCCTGAAGCAGGCGATCTGTAAGTTAAAGGTCAGCCTGGTCTACAGAAGGCATTCCAGGACAGCCAGGGCTACAGAGAAACCCTGTCTCAAAACCACCAAAAAAACCCCCACGGAATACAAAAAACCCGAGGGGTGGATCCCCAGTGAGGGGGTGGGGGCTTGGTAAGGGTGGAGCCCCGCCTAGAAGGAACACACACACACACACACACACACACACACACACACACACCCCGCTCTGCTCTGTGAGGATCCGGGGATCATGATGTGGTAGGAGAAAGACTCCAGAGCTGTCCTGACTCCACAGCGCAGCGGCACACAACACACATCATGGACACTCATACAGTAGGAAAACCCCATCTCAAAAGAAAACACAAAGCCGGGCAGTGGTGGCGCACGCCTTTAATCCCAGCACTCGGGAGGCAGAGGCAGGAGGATCTCTGTGAGTTCGAGCCCAGCCTGGTCTACAGAGCTAGTTCCAGGACAGGCTCCAAAGCCACAGAGAAACCCTGTCTCGAAAATCAAAACAAAACAAAACAAAACAAACCACAAAATTGCAGCTACACATTGTGACCCTGCTTTGTGCAGATTCTGGACCCTGGGCTCCCTGGGCCCTTTAGGGTCTAACAGGCGGTTACCGAAGCTCATTGCCAGTCCCTCTTTCAGGGTGGGAGTGGACACAAACAGCACCCAGCTGTCCAGAGTGTCAAGATGACCGCTTTATTCTTAGGCTTGAATTGAGGTGGGATGGATGAGGCAGTATGGACCCTCCCTGGGCTGGTGTGTGGGCTGCTGGGATTTGGCACAGTGGCCCAGTCTTGCAGGTGGGAGATACATTCCGTCAAGCCTTGAGGGCTGGTCCTTGGGTCCTTCCAGGGCTGCAGCATCAGGCTTTGAAGGGCTCAGGCATTGACTTCTTGCTAACTGTGCTCATTTGGTTCAATGAGAGCCTCCCAGATTTGGGAAAATAACCAGAATTCCCTGGGGTCTTCACAGGGCACAGATCTCAAGGGAAAGGCCAGAGGGTCAAAGACTGGCGCTGCGGACAATCACACCCTGCTATGTCCCTCACGGTATGGTAGAGAGGAGTCCGTGGGAGTTTGGTCCTGTGGCCCCTAGGGTCACAACAGGCTGCCACTTTAGGAATGCCCCTGTTGCGACCCCCTAGGAACTGCTGACCTCAGCAGATGCTGGAAACAATGTGAAAATTCATTCCTGGATTCTGGTTGGACTGGGCACTGCACCCAAGAGGGCAGCCACTAGAAACAGGCTAAACTTTTTCTCTAAGATCTCCAGAAGGGCATGTCTTGAATCCCAGTGCTGGGGAGGCAGAGGTAGGTAGATCTGGGAGTCTGAAGCCAGTCTGGGCTACATAATGAGCCCCAGGTCTGCCAGGGAGAGTCTGAGATCCTGTCTCAAAAACTGAAACAAAAGCCGGGCGGTGGTGGCGCACGCCTTTAATCCCAGCACTCGGGAGGCAGAGGCAGGCAGATCTCTGTGAGTTCGAGACCAGCCTGGTCTACGAGAGCTAGTTCCAGGACAGGCTCCAAAGCCACAGAGAAACCCTGTCTCGAAAAACAAAAAACAACAAAAAAAAAAACAACAAAAAAAAAAAAAAAAAAAACAAAAAACCTGAAACAAAACACAGACATTTCTGAATGGACTGGGTGTTGTGTCTGACATCCTCTTTGATCTGCACACTTGGGATGTAGAAGCCGGAGGATGTGACCGAAGCTGGAATGACAAATGCCACCACACCTGGCTTACACCTGGCTTACACCTGGCTTACACCTGGCTTTCACCTGGGGGTTGAGGTCACACCTTTCTTTTTTGTTTGTTTTTTTGAAACAGGGTTTCTCTGTGTACTATCCCTGGCTGTCCTGGAACTCCCTCTGTAGGCCAGGTTGGTCTCAACTCACAGAGACCCACCTGCCTCTGCCTCCCAAGTGCTGGGATTAAACGTGTGCGCCACCACCGCCCAGATTCCTTTAAAGTTTATTTTTTTTTTGTGGGGGGAGCTTAAAGACAATCTTGTTATGAGACCCTGAACGGCCTGATTCTCAGTGTGGAAGCCAGAGGGGCCGTGAATTTGCAGCACTCCTCCTACATCTGCCTCCAGAGTTCCGAGACCGCTGCATGCAGCACCTGTATCCTCCTGGTCCTGCAAAGGCACCTCAGAACACTCCATACTGGGAATCCTGTCCGGGGGTGGGGGGTTGGAGAGGGCGCCATTCAGAAGGGCCAGGCAGAATGAGTGGAAAGTTCTGGCACTGCGTGATGTCCAGAAGTACAAGCAGGGGGCAGAGCTGGGCAGTGGAGGACATGGCTCATTATTACATCTTTAGATGTGTGGCAGCTGGGCATCCATGTGGTCACCACACAGAGTGTGGCTCTGCAGAGGAGACCAGATGCCACCTTCCTTCCAGGCTAGGAAGAAGGGGACAGAGCTGTGGCCACACATACTAAGGCCATGGGGCAAGGCTGGACAGGCATGGAGACGGGACAAAGGGGTAGTTGGCAATGGCTCCGGATCCTGCCTCCTGCCAGAGGCTGTGGCACAGACACGGTGTGAGCCTAGTGGCCGAGAGGATGCAGTATTACAAATTTCAATTCCAGCACAGGTCAGAGATGGAGGGAGGAGCCAGAGTCCCTCTGCTTCTCTGATAGCGGCATTTGGGGTGACGCTCCTGAGACCCAGGCTGAACAAAGCTGACAGGGGCGCCCAAGCTGTCTTCCTGAGTCCTGGCGGCCAGGGGGCCTCAGTGGCACATCCGTGAGGTCATCTCCTTCTGTGGGGACAGCAGGTATCAGAGGCACACGCCGGGGACAGAGAGGAGCAAGGCTTCACACAAAAAAAAAACATGCAAGAACCTGGACAGTGTGTGGGGTGGGGACTGCTCCCTACGGTGGACAGAGGATCTGTGCCTCTGATTTGGGGGCACATGGACATGGGCTGTGATTTAAGTCACTTGACGCCTGGCAGGTGGGCCAGGACCAATACAACTTAATAAAAAGTTGGCAGCAGGAAGAGGACAAGCCTCCATGTGGAAGCTCCAGGAGCTGTGGGGACGCCTGTCACCCTGGCATCCAGTAGATGGAGGCAGGAGGATCGGAGCTCAGGGCTAGCTGAGGCTACATGAGCTTCTGTCTGAAAACAAACAACTACAGAAGCAGGTTGTGGGGCTGAGAAAGGCTGTGGGATAAAGGAGCTGGCTGCCCAGCCTGACGACTGGAGTGAGCCCAGGTACCACAGGACGGAGGAAGAAAACGGACCCCAGCTTGTCCTGGGGCCTCTACATGCATGTCATGGCAGCCACGTGTGTACATGGAAACACATGAGTGAACAAACAAAACCCCCTGAAACCAATCAATCAGCACGCCTCAGACTCTCACGGGTGGGAGCACAGGCCATCTGTCATGGGGAGATGCTGCACGGAAATTCCACAGATGTTCGGGGCATTGCAGGCAGGAGCCTCCCCACCGTGGTCTGTTCTACATCCCACGTGAGCCATGGTGGATGGGATGACCACACGGCAACCTCCCTGGAGTGGGGAACTAGGAAACTGGGGGCTCTTTGTTCTGAGGCAGGCACATGGGGCAGACTGCCAGGAGACCTCTGCTGTGGACCCCACCCCTGAGCTCACCAGGGGCTCCAGCTCCTTGGGGTCGATGAGGTTGAACTCGGTGACGAAGTAGTAGAAGTGCTTGTAGCAGGTGTTGACGTGCGCCTCGGAGCCCATCTGCGCTATGCGGTCGAAGTGGTGGATGTACACGTGCACGAACACGCGGAACAGCCGCGACAGGATCTTGCGCACTGCCTGCAGGAAGTTCTTAGGGAATGGTGTGCCTGGAGGTGGGTGGAGGAACCAGGAAGAAGACCACTCAGGACCAGTTGGCCTGGGACCTCGGTCCAGGTGGCCACAGAGGTGAGAATGGTAGAGGCTCACAGACGTCAAGGTGCATGCTTGAGGTCACACAGCAAATGTTCCCATCCCAGGGACCAATTTCCTGCCAAGCTAAGAGTCAGCTTCCGTGGGCAATTGTCTGCTCTACGCCTGGGGAACCTTCTCTGTGATGAGAGCCCTGGTCCACTCTGACCACCTTGCTCTTCCCTTTTCAAAGCCCCAGGAAGCCGGGCACAAGGGCACACTTCTGCATCTCAGCGCTGAGAAGCAGGAGATCCTGGGGCTTGTGGCTGGACCACCTACCTAGTCAGCAGACTTCGGATCCCCTGAGGGACTTTGTCTCAAAACACAAAGTGGAGAATGAATGCCTAGGACTGCACCCCACTCTGGGCTCCACAGGTGTGAACACACACCACAGAAAAACAGCTGGAAGCCGGGCGGTGGTGGCGCACGCCTTTAATCCCAGCACTTGGGAGGCAGAGGCAGGCGGATCTCTGTGAGTTCGAGACCAGCCTGGTCTACAGAGCTAGTTCCAGGACAGGTTCCAAAAACCACAGAGAAACCCTGTCTCGAAAAAGCAAAAAAAAAAAAAAAACAAAAACAAAAACAAAATCAAAGCGCCAGGAAATTTCTTTTTTTTTTATTTAAATTTATTTATTATGTATACAATATTCTATCTGTGTGTATGCCTGCAGGCCAGAAGAGGGCACCAGAAGAGGGCACCAGACCCCCTTTACAGATGGTTGTGAGCCACCATGTGGTTGCTGGGAATTGAACTCAGGACCTTTGGAAGAGCAGGCAATGTTCTTAACCTCTGAGCCATCTCTCCAGCCCCCCAGGAAATTTCTTTCTTTCTTTTTTTTTTTTTTAGTTTTTCGAGACAAGGTTTCTCTGTGGCTTTGGAGCCTGTCCTGGAACTAGCTCTGTAGACCAGGCTGGTCTCGAACTCACAGAGATCCACCTGCCTCTGCCTCCCGAGTGCTGGGATTAAAGGCGTGCGCCACCATCGCCGGCCCCAGGAAATTTCTTTAGGCCCAGCAGCTGCTAGGTTGCCACAGCCTCACCCCACCCTGAGGACACGGCTCACACAGCACACGAATGCATGACTTTATGAGTGTCCCAGGATGAGCAGAGCCAGCAGGTGTCCCTGCTAGAGTTATAGAGCAGGCGGGCAAAGAGTGAAGACATGGGCAGTGCCGCAGCTCCTAGACCTTCAGACCTGGGCTCAGTAATGAGGCTCCATGGATGACTATATCCTGGCCCCCAAAGTTTGGAGCAGGTCCCTCCAGGAACGGAAGGGAGGCTATAGGTGAGGACCTTCAGGTGGGATCATCTTAGAGCATCTGGGGGCTCAAGTGTGACCACAGAGTCCTCAGAGAGTGGCGGGAGGGTTGAGAGATGCTGCCAGCTCTGAGGAGGGAGGAAGGGGCCTAGAGCCAAGGGATCGAGGCCGTGTGGGTCACGTGCTCCCACAGACGTGGATAGGGACTTGCCCTGCCACGCCCAGACTATAGGTGGTCCAAGGGCCAACACAGGGCCATGAAGTGACTGCACTTTCGCTGGGCTTTGGTCCATTATTTTTCTACTGCTGCTGTTATCTTGGGAGTCTGAGTTGCCTCTAACTGGACACACTAGATTTAAGGACAACCTTTGAACTCCTGAGCCTCCGGCCTCCTGTGGGAACAACGGGTCAGCACCTCCACTGTGGCCAGCATGTGGTTTAAGTCACAGCACTGGGAGACATGCTCAGCAAGGGAGAGGCTAGGGCCTCTGAGGCCACCATGCCCCAGCCCTCTTATTAATCACACACTCCAGATGGATGGAGGGCAGGATGACCTATGGAGTTTGAAGCCAGCCAGTGCTACACAGTAAGACCATATCTCAAAATAAATAAAGAAAAAATAAATTAAAACCCACAACAATCGACAAAACATGAATAAAAAGCCAGGTGTGGCACAGCTGTCACCTCAGGACTAGGAAATCTGAGGTAGGAATAAAAGGCCAGCCTCTGCTACACTCTAAGTTCAAGACCAACTTAGGCAACAGAAGCTCTTGTGTCCAGTTGGTGAAATCCTGAGGCCTGAGTGGGCACTCCAGATGTGTATGGAAACGAGGACCGTGGTAACACGAACTCGAAGCCTGACTGAGAAGCTACCCTGCAGCCAACCCTGTCTTCTAGCCAAACTGGTGAATGGCAGGCCACCGAGAAACGCTGTTTCTAAGGAGGTAGATTGTTTCTCTGATGACACCCAAGGGGGCCTTTGGCTTCCCAGTGCGCATGCACCCAAACACCTGCATGTACCCACAAACGCATGACCATGTACACACTCCAGAAAAACCATGAGGCACTGCACTTGCGGTGCGCGACTTGGGGCAGAGGCAGGAGGATCTCTCTGAGTTTGAGGCTAGCCAGGACTACACAGTGAGTTCTAGGAAAGCCAGGGCTCCACAGTGAGACCCTGTCTCTAGAAAACAAAAGTAAACAAATAAAAATCATCACTCAAGCCGGGCGGTGGTGGTGCACACCTTTAATCCCAGCACTCAGGAGGCAGAGGCGGGCAGATCTCTGAGTCTGAGGCCAGCCTGGTCTACAAGAGCTAGTTCCAGGACAGGCTCTAAAGCCACAGAGAAACCCTGTCTCAAAAGACCAAAAAAAAATCATCATCATCATCATGATACAGGCCTAGAGAGATGGCCCAGTGGTTAAAGGCATGTGCAGAGGAGCCCAGACCAGTTCCCAAGAAGCCCAGATGGCTGAAAGCCTGTGCTGACCTCCACGGGCCCCAGTATGTGATGTGGTGCACAGAGACACACACACGAAATAGTAGTATTCACGCACAAACTGCAAGCCAGCTGTCTGGCCCTTTCTGCTCAGTGCTGCGCTCACAGCAGATAGGGGCCCTGGGGTGGCTGGGCCCCTCATGGGTGTGAGCAGACAGGAGTGCAGCCTCGACTCACCGACATTGGTGGGGAAGATGTCCTCGTTGTTGATCTGCACCTCAATCCAATCCATAAGTAGGTCCATGTAGCGGGGTGCGGAGAGCGCCGTGGGCTTCCGGAAGCGCTGCTCGTCCTGCCAGCGGTACTCATACTTGGGACCCCCGGACATAACCGGGCACGACTGCTCAGTGCAGCCGTCGCTGATGGTGCCGTAGATGAGGTTGACACGGTTGAAGAAGTCTACCACATGCACAGCCACCCAGTCGTTGAGGTCCTCACCTAGTGGCAGCTGCACCGCCAGCCGCAGGTCCAGTCCTGCATTCAGCGACGCCTGCGCACGCTTGTGGAGCTCAAAGCGCTGTGTTCCAGGCTCGAACTTGCGCTTGGGCCGGAACGTTTTGTCCTTGTTGAACACTTGCTTCAGAAATGGGTTGGACATCTTGGTGGCACTTGTGTCTCAGAAGGCGCAGCAGAGACCAAGGAGGGAGGGATGCTGTGGTCACCCAGAGGTCTGAAACAGAAGAGGATGGTATTAGGACTAGGCACCCGCTGGGCCTGCCATCCCGGGAAGCCGAGGCAGGACTTGGAAACTGTGTAAGCAATTATATACTTCTGAAATGTCCGCTCTAAGAAACAAAGGCTGTGCTTGCAGACTTTCGGCAGGGAACAGTTTCCCCAAAAGGGGCAGGTTCCTTGGGAACAAATGGTCACATGACACAAAACAATGTCCTCAGAGGCACCTGTGCCCCCCCCCCCCCAGGTTAGATACTGCTCTGACTCTTCTTCAGGAAGCACGTGGGTGCCCTGGAAGTGACAGAGACATCTGGTCCTCAGAGTCCCAGGATGTGACCTGTGAGGAAGAGCCTCAACATAAGGTCACTCAGGATTAGCTGAGCAGGCAAGGACCAAATCTTTACTTCCATGTTTGGGGACAGACCTAGGACACAAGTCACAAGTCAGGAGGTTTTTTTCTCAGCTTGCCAGGGGGGACCTACTGCACTCTGCTGCGAGACGGGCCAGGTAATACCGGAGAGATGATTGGGGTGCAGTCATGAAATGAAACAAAGACACTGCGGAACTGGAAAAACAGTTGCAGACAAAAGGGGAAGCTGTGGGGGTGGGGGAGTGACATGTGGTGTGGGCTGCCCCACCCAAGACAGGCAGCCCTACCTAACTCACAGTAAATAACTTGTGTGATTTTTTTGGAGACAGGGTCTTATGTAGCCCAGGCTGGCCTCTTTGAGCTTTTGCTTTCTGAGTGCTAGGATGCCAGGTTCATCAACCCTCAGTGCACAGAACTGAAGTCACATCCACACACAGGACCAACAGCTGGGGCCCTACAGACGTACAGAGACATGGAGCCTGGAGGACCACTGAACCATGCACAGGAGGACCAGAGAGACAGGGCCACAGTGAGGGACCCCACAACACAAATGTCCTCATTAGGCCGAGTTAGAGGCAGGAGTGAACTTGTGGGGGCCGGGAAGGGACATCATAGTTCACAGGGGATGGAATCTTCTGGAATTAGAGGTGGTGGCTGTACAACTTAGGTTGTACTTAATCCTGCCTTTTATGTCTTTTTTTTTTTTTTTTGTTTTTTCGAGACAGGGTTTCTCTGTGGCTTTGGAGCCTGTCCTGGCACTAGCTCTGTAGACCAGGCTGATCTCGAACTCACAGAGATCCGCCTGCTTCTGCCTCCCGAGTGCTGGGATTAAAGGCGTACGCCACCATCGCCCAGCTTTTTTTTTTTTTTTTTTTTTGTTTTGTTTTGTTTTTCGAGACAGGGTTTCTCTGTAGCTTTAGAGGTTGTCCTGGAACTAGCTCTTGTAGACCAGGCTGGCCTCGAACTCACAGAGATTCACCTACCTCTGCCTCCCGAGTGCTGGGATTAAAGGCGTGCGCCACCACCGCCCGGCTGCCTTTTATGTCTTAATGAGACACAGGGCACACAAATTAGGATGTCAAAACAACTGCTCTGGACCCCAGAAAGGAAGAAACCGAGGTTAGTTCCCAGAACTATCCCGCTACGTCAACGCCCTCACTCAGCACCTGCCTTCAGAGGAGAGTAGCTATGGAGAAAGGGAGACAATAAGAGGTTATAACCGAGGGCGGTGGTTCATGCCCATCATCCCAGGACATAGGAGGTGGAGGCAGGAGAATCAGGAATTTGAAATCACCCTATGCTAGTTTCAGGCCTGGGCTACATGAGACCCTGACATAAGACACAAAACAGGGCTTCCCATGGTGGCACACATCTTTCCCATGGTGGCACACATCTTTGACCCCAGCATTCTGGGGCAAAGGTAGGTTGATCTCTGTGAATCCAAAGCCAGCCTAGTCTACATAATGAGTTTTAGGCCAGCCAAGGAAGCATAATGAATTTGGGGTCAGCCTATTCTACATAGTGAGACCAGCTCAAAATCAATCAATAGAAACAAGTAGAGGTTGACAGGGTATCCAATGGTGAGCCCGCCTGGGAGTCACCGGGACACTGCTCAGGTCAGCAGTGCCCTGCAGGCAGGAGATTGGACACCAGATG
Source organism: Microtus ochrogaster (assembly GCF_000317375.1). Taxonomy (NCBI): domain Eukaryota; kingdom Metazoa; phylum Chordata; class Mammalia; order Rodentia; family Cricetidae; genus Microtus; species Microtus ochrogaster. Next base: position 3,105,430 of record NC_022027.1, on the reverse strand, counting down.
GGTCCAAACTTCCTCACAGTATCTGTCCCCAGTGTCCCCACCCCACCTCAGCGTCAGCACTTGCTAGTTCACACCTGACTAGGCACTGTGCACTTCACAGCCTTCTGAGGAAATGCCACCTCCATGCCAGACAGCTCCCCTGAGGCTCTTCTGTCTCAGTGCCCACTGGGCCAGTGCTTCTCTGTGGGACATCATGGCACACGCAGGGTGCGGAAAAGCATCCTTGGTGCCTCACCCACTGCACACAGGGTCCCCCGGAGGCAGCAATGCCCTGCCCAGCCTACGGGAGGACTGTGGCAGACAGTGACAGTGCGATGTGCAGTGGAGGTGTCAGACGCTGGAGCGCACACATACTTCAGGAATCTACTGATGCAGGCTCCAGGGCTGGGTCTCTGCCGTCCTAGCTCAGGCCCCCCTCTCTCCGGTAGGCACAGCCTGGGGCCGGGGGTAGGGCACGGAATTAAGAGAAGCAGTCACCAGTTCTTTGGTATATTTCTGCAGACAGGGCCTTGCTTAGCCCAGGTTGGCCCCAAGCCCAATCAAATCACCTCCACCCCCGAGTGCAGAGCCTTGGTGGTGCTCCTCGCCTTCCCTGGCAGCACAGGGCCTATTCTGACTGCAGTCAGGAAGGCAGGGGTGCCCACACCCCTCCACTGCCACCCTTGCCTACCTATCCAGCACCTCCCACAGCCTGCCTGCCCACAGCTGTACAGTCTGCCATCCAAATGCACCACACATGCTACCTGGACAAGCCTCAGTTTACCAGAGTTGGTAGGTACAGTAGCTGCAGCTGGGGCAGGGCTCAGGGGTCATGCATCGCCTCTGGTTGCCTGTGGGGAGCTGAGCCAGCCATCACCTGCTGGTGGCTATCTCTTGTCTGCCTAAGGGTTTCCCTGGGGACAATTCTGGGGATTCCCTCTAATGCTGCTACTAAGCTGGGGGAAGCAGGAGCTGGGGCCACCATGGGGAGACATGAAGGGTCCTCTGGGGCCTCCCCACTCTGCCTGCCTCTCTGTGACACCTCTCTGTGTTTGGCCTAAAGGGACTTTCGGAAGGGACAGTCCTCTCAGAAGGCCTCTGGAGGCCTAGACTAACAAGATTCTGAAAGCTTCTCTCATTTGTCTGGTTCTTAGGTTTTATTCTCTGTATCGTTCCAATTTTAGTAGATGTGCTGCCGAAGCGAGCACATCTTAGGTTTTATTCTCTAAATGGTCATTAAGTTGCCTGGACTGACTCTGAACTCACGGAGTAGCTCAGGTTGACCCTGGAATCTCCATCCTCCTGCTCAGCTCACACCGGCATGCCAATTTGCTGTGACCTTTCCCTACACTTTCTGAGTGTCTACTGCAGTCCCACAGGACTGTTCTAGACACTGAAGGCAGAAGGTCTTTGTAGCCCCACCACATATATGTCTATGTCCTTCTGAGACAGCGTTTTGCTGCAGCTATCCAGCCTGAAAGCCTGCCCTGGAACTCGCTCTGTAGACCAGGCTGGCCTCAAACTTAGAGATCCTCCTGCCTCTGCCTCCTGAGTGCTGGGATTAAAGGCGTGCGCCACCACTACCAGCTCAGTGTTTTCTTAAAATTTCTTTTTTTTCAAGGGAGAAGCAAATATTTTCTAGAAAATCTGGGGATGGATAGAGTCCCTGTCGAGATGAACTGCTTTCTGTTGGAAACACACTTCCTCCAGCACAGAGACCTAGGCTGGCCACCGCCCATCACACTCCTCCCCGCACAGTCCCAGGTACCGTCTAGGCGTCTCCTCTCTGGTCCTCTTAGTGGACTTCCAACACCTGCTCAGAACTGGATGCCAGCACCCCAGCGTCCTCTTCTCTAGGCTGTCCCACTGCTGAAGAAGACATGACAGAACCTTCTAGAAGGACATGAGGTAGATAAAGCTGCTCTCCTACCCCAGCACCCACAGGCTCCTCTTCCTCCCTTTCTGAAAACAAGAAAACAGTGTGCTAGGCAACAAGGCTCTGACCCCTCCCAGGCCAGGGTGCAGGGCTCAGGAGCCCAGGGTCACCCACTTCCTTCCGGAGGTTTCCACATCCTGCCACTGCCTTGGGGATAGGGCCTGAGGCGGTCCCATGTGCTTGCTCAGTGTGTAGCCCAGAATCTGAGAACAAAGCAATGTCTCAAGGCCACCTCCACATAGAAGGTCATTTCAGAGCAGGAGCATGGCTCAGTGGGCAGTGCCTGAGTCTCAGGGTTCAAACCCAGTATCCCAGCAAAGACAAAATGAGACAGACATAAGGCCTCTGCACACAGCCTTGGGTTTGCATTCTGCTCACTACGGCACTATTTCCAAACCTCATTGTGATGGAACCACAGAGCCAGCAGCTGGCGGCAGAGCGCATGCCCTCCTAACTGCTGGGCCATCCCTTCTGTCTCCAAACAATTCGTTTTTTCTTTCTTTTTCTTCTCCCTTTTTTATTTTTTTTTATTTTTTATTTTTTATTTTTTTTTTTTGGTTTTTTCGAGACAGGGTTTCTCTGTGGCTTTGGAGCCTGTCCTGGAACTAGCTCTGTATACCAGGCTGGTCTCGAACTCACAGAGATCCGCCTGCCTCTGCCTCCCGAGTGCTGGGATTAAAGGCGTGCGCCACCACCGCCCGGCTTCTTCTCCCTTTTTTAAAAGACAAGGTCTCATGTAGCCCAGGCTGGACTCAGACTCACTGTGTAGCCAAAGGTGCACAGACTCCACCTGCTTGAACAGGCTTTGAAGTCAGGCATTCTCGGAAAGCTACATCTATTTCCAGCTGCTGGGGATTCCCGGGAACTTCTCTCGGTGAAACCCCAATTTCCAAGCGGAGGAGATTTCCACAGCATGGGACACTGGCTATAGAGATGCCCCCCAGGGACTTTCAGAGTATGAAGGTCATGCAGGAAAGCTACATGTGAGTTGGGCCATCCCACCTAGCGAAAATCACGAGGCTACAAGCTGGGGATTTGAACTGGCATCAGGTCTCATGCAGCTGGCCTTGAACCTGACCTTCCTGCTTTTACCTAGGCTGCTAGGCTTGCCCCATCATGCTTGGGTTTTGAAGTGGCAATTTGAGAGCTTCCTGAGAGAAGAGTAACAGGGTGACTTGGGTTTCAACATGGAGCTGGAGAGAAAAAATAAAGCAGGGGCCAGTGAGCTGGCTCTGTGCCCGGAGGCACTTGCCACGGTCTGAGAAACTGAGCTCCACAGGAACCCACGGATAGAAGAAGAGACCAGACTCCTCCCTCGATAGATAGATAGATAGATAGATAAGATAGATGATAGGTAGATAGATAGATGACAGATAGATAAGATAGATGATTGATAGATAATAGATAGATAGATGATAGACAGACATAGATAGACAGACTGATAGATAGATAGATAGATAGATAGATAGATAGATAGATAGATAGATAGACAGACACACACACAGACAGATGCAAATTTCTTTAAGGTGCATACAGAAGATCCCTTGCCTTTGCTGTACTAGAGGAGAGAGCCGTGCTTAAACTCCAAGTGCCACAGACCTCAGAGCTGGGAGCCTGGAACAGAGCTGGCAGGACACCAGGCTCCTTGCCCCAGTGAGGCAACACAAAAAGCAACGGCTGACCCCAGATTGAGCCCTAAGGACAGCTGCCAACTTGGGTTATAAAGAGGTCACTGTAAAACCAAACCCACCTCACACTCAGTCAGTTGTGCCATGAACCTAACACTCTACTGTGATGGCAGCACTCAAGAAGCTGAGGCAGGAGGATTGGAGTGAGTTCACGGCAGTCATAGTAATTTAGCGAGACAATGCTCTAATTACAGTGAACTTTATCATGCCTGCGGTCTAGTGTGCAGCTTTTGTTCCTAGCTACATAGGAGGTTGAGGCAGGAGGATCGCCTGGGCTAAGAGTTCTGGTCCAAGCCGAATGACGCAGCAGGATGTGACAGTTTCTTTAAAAACAGTAATTACATGCCAGCTGCTGGTGGGCACACCTTCAATTCCAGCACTTGGGAGGCAGAGGCAGGCCAACTTCTGAGTTCAAGGCCAGCCTGGGGTACACAAGGAGACTCTGTCTCAACCCATCCCCAAAAGAAGAGATTCATCACACATTTGCCTTTAGAATAAATGTCATGGAAACCTCTAGAACTCTATGAGATGAAATGTAGAATAACATTCAGATGTTACAATGTGATTCTGCCCAATAAATCCATTATAAACTGGATATATCCACGCCTCCAGTTCTAGCTCTTGGGAGACTGAGGCAGGAGCATTGCTGAGTCTGATACTGGTCTGGGCTACTGAGGGAAGGACAAACCAGCTGGGGTGTAGACACAGCAAGATTCTGTTTCAACATAAATAAAAATGTAAAAAGCAGCAGAGATGGCTCTGAGCTAACAAGCACTTACTGCGCTTGCAGAGGGCTGTGGTTCAGTTCCCGGCACTCACATGGCGGCTCAACCTGCCTGTGACTCAAATTCCAGCAGAAGGGACCACTCTGACTTCCTGGAGCACCTGAAGGCAGGTGCTGTACACACGGCTCACACAGGCCGTCTGCACAAGTAGATCTCCAAGGTCAAAAGGCGTGTCACCCACAGAGCCCGAAGCTCACGACACCAAGACAGCCACGTGGTGCCCTGCGGTGTTGTCAAAATAATGTCATTCTGACGTGACATCTAACTGGGGTCTCTGCCGATTCCATGTCACTGGTCCCAGGCAAAGGATTCAAGTCATTTGTTTCAATTTCACACCATCCTAACATCGAAACACTAATTCTACTTTGGGGCCATGCTTATCTTTTCCCCCCAATACTGGGGATGAACCTAAGCCCTTGCATATTCTAAACTAATATTTTGCTGCTGACCACGCCCCCAACCCCCTCACTGGAGATTCTAGGCGGTCCCCATCCTGACCACGCCCCAGCCCCTCACTGGGGATTCTAGGCGGGGCTCCACCCTGACCATACCCCAGTTTTTTGAGACAGTGTTTCTCTGTGCAGCCCAGGCTGTTGTAGACCAGGCTAGCCTCCAACTCAGAAATCCCCGCCTCTGCCTCCAGAATGCCAGGATTAAAGTGTGCACCCCTGCCCTAGTTCCTTTTGCTTTTTGAAATGAGGTTTCACTAAGTTACCCGGGCTGTCTTTGGGGCTCCATCCCTCAGGGATGCCTAGGAACAGGGCTACCAGCAGCCTCTAAGAGTTTATGACCTCCAGGAAAGACTGGAGATGGTATGGAAGGAACCTGAGACCGGGTGAGGAAGGTACTGTTCCAGGGTCCCCATCCTCTGTTCACCCGAGTCCCCCGACTTTGCATAATGGTAGCAAATCGGAAACCAAAATTTACAAGGATCCAGGTGAGCTCTGGAAGACGTAAAAAGGACCTTTGTCACACCTCACACTATACCAACCCTTTACTGTGACTGTAGGCCTAGGGGAGGACGGAGGTGGGGGGGAGGTCGAGAGAGAGAAGGAAAAGGCATTGGTGCACACCTTTAATCCCAGTATTCAGAAGGCAGAGGCAGGCAGATCTCTGAGTTCCAGAACAGCACAGGCTGAATAGTGAGACCCTGTTTCAAAAAAAAGAGGAAACTGCCATCGAAGTTAACTTCCTGTGATGTTTTCTAAACTCCCTTGTTCCCGTCCACTCTTCTTTTTTCTTTTCTTTCCTTTTCTTTTCTCTTTCTTTCTTCTTTCTTTTTCTTGAGACGGGGTTTTTCTGTGTAGTAGCTGTCCTGGAACTAGCTTGTCCACCCTTTTCAATGGCTTTTTTTTGGGGGGGCGGGGTTGGGGGATGGTAGTGGGGATGGTACCCAAGGCTTTATAGACACAAGGCAAATACTTCATCCCTGAGCAAAAGAGCCTCAGGCCTTCAATGAATTTTTAGTTAGAAACGTGATCGGTTTAAAGAAATGAGTCAGGCGGGAGCTGAGAAGGATCCGATCAATTATCTGAAGGCCAGCCCGTGCTACCTGAGACTTCAAATATTAAAAATGGGGTTGTGACCCATGACGCTCACTTTGCCCATCCTGATGGGCAGCGTCCTCCTTTTGACAGGCAGGTCCCCACTCTGGACTCCTCTGAGTCAGGGCTTCGGTTACTGGACGTTGTCATCCTGAGGGATGGGGTCCCGCCGCCCGCCTGCGCACTCCGAGGACCCACCTGGCTGCCTTAGGACGACCGCGGTCTGGAGCAGACTCCCACCTTGCTGTGCCGGGCGGCGCGGGCAGAGGAACACGCCCGCGGAGGGACACGCCGCGCGCCCCGCCCTGGCCGCGCCCGCGGGCCGGATTTACTTCCCTTAAAGGGACGGAGCCCGGATGGAGGCGTGGTGGCGGAGCTCCCGAGGAGCCCCGTATGAAGGGCGGGCACACAGCACTGCTCATTGGCTGGGATACTGCAGGCCTGATCCCGTCAGCTCAAGCTCAGGAACTGGCGCCAGGCCGTGGCGCATGCGTGAGGTGCTGCAGGAGAGGCGGAGCCAATTGGGGGCGGAACCTGGAGGCTGACTAGCATCACTACTTGCCAATTGTAACGGCGGCGTGTCCAGTCTTAGGGCGGAGCCAGACCTGAGACCTGAGTCTCGCTGGGACCGGACAGGCAGGGGGCGGAGCCATCTGCTGCGCGACCAGGCCTGAGAGCGGAACTAGGTCTGGGTCGGAAGTCGCACTGGGACGGGGCCAGGCAGGGGAGGAGCCATCCTTCGGACACGCCCTGCTTCATGGGCGGAGCCATACCTGTGGTGGGGTGGGGCCAGAGCCGGAGGCAGGGCCAGACGGCGCTTCCGGGGTCGAGAGCTCGCGCCGTTGGTTGGTGCGGCGCGACGGGGCGTGGCGCGGGCGGCGCCGTTGGTTGGGGCGCGGCTGGAGGGCGCGGCGCTGGTGGCGCGGATGGATGGGCACTACCGTCCCGGCCAGTTCATGGCGTTGCTGCTGTGCTTGGGCATGACAGCGGCGCTGGCCTTGGGCTGCCTGCACTGCGACCCCAATTTCTCGAAGAAGTTCTCCTTCTACCGCCACCACGTGAACCTCAAGTCCTGGTGGGTTGGTGACATCCCCGTGTCGGGAGTGCTGCTCACCGAGTGGAGCCAGAACACGATGAAGGAACTACACCTGGCCATCCCCGCAGAGATCAGTGAGCGGCGGAGCCCATCCCAGGGTCAGGAGAAGAGCAACAGGGACCCCGGGCAGGGCAGCTCATCTGCTTCCTCTCCCTCCCGCCCTCAGCCCGGGAGAAGCTGGATCAAGTGGCAGGAGCCGTGTACCAGAGGATGGACCAGCTGTACCAGGGCAAGATGTACTTCCCAGGTAAAGAAGGGAAACTGAGGCAGGGCCGGTGCGGATCACCAGACACCTGAGCTTGACCACTCTGCTGTGACTCCCACATCAGGGTATTTCCCCAATGAGCTGCGAGCCATCTTTCGGGAGCAAGTGCGCCTCATCCAGAACGCCATCATAGAGAGTGAGCAGTGGGCTCCACGGAAGGGACAGTGCCCCTGGCCACAGGCACTAAAGGGCTGGGGGGTGCTGGAAACAGAGTTCAGGAGGGAGTAGCTCTGCAGGAGGCCCTTTTGCAGGAGACCCAGCACACCCATTATCCCTCACATCTACCATATAGTCTCCTGGTAGCACCTGAAGCAGAAATCATCCTTCCCGTAGGTTAGCTCCATCTTGCGCTGAGGTCCTCGTAGAGGACCCCTTCCCGTTTCCATGAAACACAAGGCACATACCTGTAATCGCAGCATTTGGAATGAGGGAATGAGGCAAGAGGATTGCCACAAGTTCCAAGTCAGCTTGGGCTATCTTCTTCATGCCTGGCTAGCCTGGGCTACAGAAACAGAAGTGGGGCTGAGGGACAGGTCTTGAGCTCTGGGCTTTGTCAGAAGGCACTGTCCTGTTGTCGTCCCCCCCCCCCCAGGCCGCATCGACTGTCAGCGTCACTGTGGTAAGTGAACCATGGTCCAGACTGAGGGCCACAGTGGCAGGTGCCCAGGCTTGGGGGCCCAGGGGAGCCTGTGGCTGCCTCTCCTGTATTCCAGGCATCTTCCAGTATGAGACCATCTCCTGCGTCAACTGCACAGACTCACATGTTGTCTGCTTTGGTTACTACTGCAAGTATGCTTTAGCCACCTATCCCACAGCCCTGGGGTCCTGGGCTTTGGGAATACCCCACCAGCAAGCCTTGTGTTCCCCCAGGTCATCAACACAGTGGCAGTCAGCTGTGCAGGGTCTTCTAAGTTACATGTGAGCTGGGGTTTATTGGGCATCAGAACTCAAGAGAGGGGGACAAAAAGGGAGGCCACTTGGTTCCCTGACTCCAAACAAATTGTCATTGTAGAAATACCTGGCACAAGTAAGTTCCTGTTCAAATCCATCTCCAGTTTTATCCAAGACAGTGTGTGTATGTATGTACCTTATGGTGAGATTTTGAAGCTTACAGAGACCCAGGAGGACTTTGCCCCTCCCCCTTGAGGGTCTCTAAGCTCATCTGGCGGAAGGGGGCAGACCATCCTGGCTGAAGGGTCTTCATGAAGTCTAGGGTTACCAAGTTGATGGCGAACCCGGAGGGTCTAATCGCTGCCCTGTTCTATTTCAGTCAGGATACAAGCACGAGGTAAGACAGGCCTTCCACAGGGGAGGGATAAGTGCAGGGATGGGGGTTAAGTCTTTGGGTCAGTGAGAGTGGGAGGGCATTCTGGGCAGGGCTGTGTGCCTGTGGGCACACTGGATGAATATAATCACACCATCATACCGCCCTGTGTGACCACTGCATGAACTGTGCTGTCCTTCTCTATGGCCTCGCCTTGGATGTGCAGAACCACCCCAGCCTTGTGAGTGACCCAGGGAATAAGGCAACAAAGAAGCAGGTGGCCTGGGGGGAGAAAGAACTCCAAAGTCAAGTGACCTCTTTGCCACAGATCCTCGCATATCCTATTAAGGCCATCATTGTGGGTGTTGGAGAGGGTGGGTAACCGCGACACTCTTTAGGCCTTAAGAACAGGCAGGAAGCAAAACAAAACAAAAAGACAGGGACTGGATTTAGTAGTGCATACCTATTAATCCCAGCCTTCTAGGAAGCCTCTGAGACAGGAGATCTCAAGTAGAGGGTCAACTTGAACTATATTAATGGGTCATGAAAAGCAGCCTGGGAAGGGAGGCAGGAGGGAATAAGCAGACAAATGGGCTCAGGGCACCTCTTCCTCCTCCCCTGAAGCCTTTCACCAAGTATAAGGTGTCTGGAAGTACAGCACTTGGTGAACCTGACTTTGGAAAACGTCTCTGAGTGTCTGACCCAGCATTGATGGCGCTTCTCAGCCCCAGTATTAGTGGGGGCCAGGACTCAGCTACACTGTTGCCTGTTCCTCCAGGAGAGGCCAGCTGCTACCTGCCTCTGGTCACCCCATGGAGCCCAGACTGGGCTGGGGCTGGGGAAGCAGGGAGATGGGCCTGTGTATAGATGGCGGGACCCCTGGGCAGGGCCCCCAGAGATATTTTGATTAAAGTGTCCTGACATTTCTCATGATGAACAATTCTTTTCTGCCAGATCTGGCTGGGTATTTGACGTAGCTGGAGGCATGGGCTTTTCCTGAACATGTGTGGGTGTGGAGTCCTGATCTACTCACAGGGAGGGAGGGATCCAACAGCTTGGCTGGCATCTGCAGCATCTTCCTCAGGGTCCAGGGACTCAATGATTTATTCCAGTCCTTTTGAGTTCTTATGGGTTGATTTGCAGAGGGGCTGTTCTGTTCTTGTTGACGCAGGAGTGTGCCACATAGCAGAAGCCCTTACATTCTCCCTGCCTCCATTTCCTTATTGCTGCGATGACAGGTGTGCAACCTGGCTTATGTTAATGGAGCCCAGTCCTGCCCCTCCACTGCTTTGAGATTAAAGTCTGCCTGTAGCCCAGGCTCACCTTTGACCTATTACCTCAGCCTCAGGGTGGGATGCACAGTGGGGTGAAAGCTGGGCCAGATTACTGTCTGGGATTTCATCATGGAAGACCCAGGTCAGAAGAGACAGGTGGGCCACACTCCTCAGAGCACCTGGCAGCAGGTGACCAGAGCCCAGCTGGCTGTCTAGGCTGAGAAATGGCTGAGTAGGGCTGGCTGTCTGGGCTGGGAGATGACTGATGCAGGAGACTCAGGGACTTCTGCCTCTACCTGGTTTCTGGTTTCCTTATTGTCTTCAGAGTCTCCTGGCCCCAGTGATGGGCGCACATCTCTATGTACGTCCCTACAGTTTTTGCTCCTAGGAGCAGCTGCAAGTTAGCCGGGTGGCTGCATTTTACAAGAAATACCAAGTGGTAGCATCTAAAGTCCGTCCTTCCTCCTAAGGGACCAGGACACAGAGCCAGGGACACTGGATGTTTTGTTGGGAGCTCAAGCCGCACTCTTGCCAGTCACCACTCTGTACACTTAGTGACTGCTGACCATATTGCTTCTGGGTCCTGGGCAGGGTTGGCAGGATGCTTAGAGCAGCAGAGTGTTGTGTCTCAGAGGCCTGGGTTTGAAATTTAAGCTGTTGACAGGGCTCAGAGTCTGCTGGATGACAAAGCTGACTTCTTTGCTTGTCCCCACACAAGGTGGCAGTGAGCAGCTGAGATGGACCAAATGTTTTTTAAAACCCAAGATCCTGTTTCCACCTCACAACCTCATGAGTTTGGTAAGAAAGGGGCCTTGGGGACTGGCAAAGTCAAGAGTCCTGGTTGACTTGGAGAGGCCCTGGCATTTCAGTGTGGGATGGCATGCGATCCACCTGGAGCTGCAGTGCCAGGAAACAGGATGTGCACATGCTACACAGATGCCTAATTTTTGTGTTTTTGTTTTGAGGCAGGGTTTTTCTGTGTAGCCCTGGCTGTTTAGGAACTCACTCTGTTGACCAGGCTGACCTTGAATTCACAGAGATCGAGTGCTGAGATTAAAGGTCTCTGCCACCACTGCCTGGTTACATAATTTTAAATTCTTTTTTCAAAAAAAGGAGAAATGGCAAGATGGTTCAGTGCGCAGTAGCATTTGCTGCACACGCCTAAGGGCCAGTCTGAATCCCAGCGCTGTGTGAGTGGAGAGTGATGGGCAGACAACACTGTCTTCTCTGCGTGTACACTCACCCATCAGTACTTAAGAGCACATATACAAAAATGTAGATGACAGCTCCCATGGGTGGAGGTTGAGGGAACTCATCTGAGCCCCAGGAGCCTGAATGGCACACTGGGGACTGCTCTCGGGTACTGTGAGGACAAAGCACAAAAACGTGTTTTGCGACTCTTTATTGGGTCATTGTGACACTGATCATCATCAGCGTGATATATCTCTCTTCACACGGGAATGTCGGCAGCAAATCAATCATGGAACATCATAGAGCTGGAGGGTCACTGGGGTCGGTAACAGAGTACTCTACATGCTAAAGTGACAGCAGTCCTCAAAGGAACAGTCAGAATGTCTGTAGACCACCACCAATGAGGAAGGCTCAGCTTGTGCCCAGCTACCCAGCTATAGGGAGTGTCCAGGCTGGGGTCCCTCACCTTGCCCAGAATGGCTGGGTAAGCACCGAATGCTCCCAGGATGCACACTCTCTCCACTGCAAGGCACTTGGCCTTCCACAGCTGTGGCACAGCGCAGAGACAAACCCGTGATGTGTAGTGACAAACTGAGGGGCATGGATTGCACTCATCCACTGACCACCTCCTCAACAGAATCCCACCAGAATTCTGTTGAACAGAAGAAAAATCAAAGTGCTGTCCCTGCTGTCAGCAGCTGAGCTGACCCACAAGCACACTTCACCCATCTGGCCACACAGACACTAGCAAGAAATGTGGTAATAGCTGGCCTGCTCACCTCTCCACAGACACCACCAGTCAGGATATTTGGGGACAGCAGCAGCTGGAAGGGTTCCTCCAGAGGCAGCATGGGGGCAGAAGAGTGTGGACACATCAGTCCCACTGTTTGCTGGAAACCCAGAGGCCCGCCAGCCTGGAGTCCCCACAGCCATCTTCAAGAACGGGGAGTGGAGCTGGGAGCCCCTTGCTGGCTAGGGTTGGAATTGGAATGGCCTTTCTTGCCAAAGGAGTGCGGGTCAGAATAAAAAAAGGATAATAAAATAAGTTGATGCAACATAGGACCTCAGAGTCACACAGTGGAGGCCAGTGGCATTAAATTAATGCTGGGTGTGGGGACAGTACACATGACAAAGGAGAAGAGAGGCAAGACCCATCACATCTGTCTGTGGTCTGTCGGGCATCCTGGACTCTGTCACTCAGCACTGGGCCAGCGTGGTCTTCATCTCTTCCAGCAGGCTGCTGAGCAGCGTGGCATCACTGCATTTCCCATCTACCGACACGGAGCTCTCACCCTAGGGAACAGCATATGCATATACTGCCCATGCTGGAGGTGGTCCAGGGCTGAAAATGTCAACCCTTCCTCCCCTCATCCAGGACCTAGGCCTCACTTTAGTTTTTTTTTTTTTCTTTTTTGAGACAGGGTTTCTCTATAGCTTTGGTGCCTGTCCTGGAACTAGCTCTTGTGGACCAGGTTGGCCTCGAACTCACAGAGATCCGCCTGCCTCTGCCTCCTGAGTGCTGGGATTAGAGGTTTGCACCACCGTCCAGCATTCACTTTAGTTTTTTGAAGTTATGTAGCCACAACTGGCCTAGAACTCAGGAATTCTGCCTCCAGACTGTGTGGATGGCAGGTGGACAGTACACTGCTCACCAGTCACGGGCCTAAGACCTTGCTGAGCCTTTCCTTCCTCTTGCCCTGTGCTCACCAGGTGGGGGCCTGGTCCAACAGTAGGTTTTAGCACAGCAGGGAGAGGGATTGGTGTAACTGTGGGGGTGGATATAGTTCGGGGGGGGGGGGTGCTGGTCTAACCGGTCTAAGCAGCCCTGGACAGTGAGGCTCAGCCTCTCCCTGAAGACTACTCTGGTCGGCCACAGAGCAGCAGGTGCTACCACAACCTCACCTTCTTCACCAGCAGGCAGACATGGTGGCCCTGGATGGAGCGGCTGTACATGGAGGCACAGGAGTCTACTCGCTCCACAACTGCAACAGAAGGAAGAATCAGGCCCTCTCCAGGGCTGTAAATTCCATGCTGGGACGGCACTTGAGGGCTGCAGGCCAAGGCCCTGAGCAGGAAGGGACTGACTGGAGTGCAGGGTTGGCTTCTCCAACACTTTTGGGATGGGATGAAATTGATATCACTGTGACATTGTTTACCGGAAAAATGGTGGTGGAAACAGATCTTTGCTAGGAGGTTCTGGAAAGACATACTAATGCCATCGACTTTGATAGAGTTCATGTTCAGGTCTCCTGATTCCAGCAACTTGGCAAAGGCATCGCTGTGGGAGGACAGAATGGAGGGTGATGGCAGGGCCTGGGTATTAGACCTGTCACCCCAGCAATGGGAATATCGAGGCAGGAGAACTGCTTCAAGTTCCAAGACAGCCTGGGCTATGTGACACCATCAGAAGCTGGCACAAAGGGCAGTTGTCTGGGGACAGAGAGGCCTCTGCAATGCTATGGGGCCCAGGAGAAACAAGCACCCAGGACAGCGGCAGGCTGTCGAAGGTGACTCATGTTACCTCCACCTCACACCCCTGCCCCTGCGCCCTCCCTGCCCTGGGAGGTGTTTCTGGAAGGGTGGAGGCACACACACCTATAGCAGGGCGTGGTGATCAGGTAGGAGCTACAACTGAAGTGCAGCCGGAAGTCTAACTTCTCATGGGTGGCCCCTTCGTCGTCCTGTGAGAAGAGAAGCCGCAGCTGTGGGGTGGCTTTCCAGACATGCACTTCCTTTCCTGGGATGCCTGACATCCACTGGGGCAGGGCAAAGGAGCCGAAGCCCAGAGTAGAGTGGACTCCTCAGCACTAACCATGGTTCCTGGGGCCCCAGTGAATACCTTGGCAATGAAGGACAGCGTGCCTTTGAGCTTCTGGGCCATGACGATGCTCTGAATGGTGAACACAAACTGGGCCTCATTGGAGACGCCTGATGGGAGACAAGGCACTCAGTGGGGCCCAGGGTCTGAGTCAGCACTGGCTCTAGAGCATCATAGCTGGCAAGGATTCTGCAGAGTCACAGAAACAATGGGCTCCTGCTGCTGGCCCCAGATCCCAGCCTTGTCCCAGGGAAAGCCCAGCAAGCGGTTTGGGGCCTGTGGCTTTGGCTGTCTCCAGGAGCTCTAGTTAAATTCCTTGTACAGGAGCCCAGGTAACAAGAGCATAAAGAGCAGAGCTGGCTTTGTGAATCCTAGGGTCAATGGGTGGGCTCACCAGGGGGCAGCTGGAAAGGAACAGGCACACCATCATGCACTGTGGAACCCTCCGGCCGGGCCATCTTGGTGTTGAGCGAGTCCAGCACGTTGAGCTCCATGTTCTTCAGGAAGCTGTTGCTCTGGTTCTCCAGGATGACCGACACGGTCACTTGGCTGTCCTTCTGTAGGCTGGCTTGGATGTCGTATGTCTGCATGAGCAAGGGCAAGGTCAAGCACCAGGGACCAGCTGAGGGGAGTAAGCTCCCAGTGAAGATCAAGGACAGTGACTCTAAAGTGAAAGCTGCCTGTGGCCCCCCAGGACCCCACCCTCAGACTAAGCTCTTCATGAAGCTACACCCCAGCCCTTGTCTTTTTGAGTCTTTGAGACAAAGTCTTGCAATGTAATCCTGGTTGATCTTGCAATTCTCCTGCCTCTGCCCCAATGTGTGTGTTGCCATGGCCACTCTTTGTTCTGTTAGCAACGCTGTCCTCAGGTGACCTGGCCACACTAGGCTCTCCAGCTGTGGTTGGGCTGTTGGCCATGGTGGGCCTACACTGGTGGCAATGCCTAGGCCACTTGAGCTTCTAGTCTGATTGCTGCTGCCAGCCCTGCAAGGCTTCGTGTGGTGGGTTACTCCCCCAGCAATGACCCCCCTCCCTGCAGCAGCCCAGTGTCACTTACCACTTTAATGTAGGAATTCTCAGCCAGAAGGCAGTAGCTGGACATGGGCTGGGAAGAAGAGATGACATCAGCTGCGGTGACAGGGCCCTGGCCGTTCGTGGGTATCTCGAGATAGGGACACATTCATAAAGACCAAGAGCCCCCAGACGATGCTGGTCACGGCTCCCACCACAGCACAGCTTCCAGAGACTCTGGGACCTCTCCAAATGGAACCCAGGTTTTAAGGTTGAGTTGGCAGGGTGGCGGGCATGCTCACCGGGATGGGCTCCTCCTCCTCTGCTGCACCATTCTCCAGCGGCGCTGCCTGCTTCCTCTTGGCTTTCTTTTTGTCTCGTGGCCTCTCCTCCTTCTCCTTCCTGTGTTTCTTCTTCTTGTGCCGGGATGATTTCTAAAGAAGAGTCTGGGCTAAGGCCCCTTGTCTCCAGCAAGAGGGAGCCTGTCATCATTCTCTCCCTTCACATCACATGAGAGATGGGACAGCAAAGCCAGGAATCCTACAGGTCACTGGGGTTGGAGGCCAGGCTTGGCAGACACTAGAACCTCGTGACTGATAGATTAGTGGCAGGCGTCACTCGGAACGTGGGGAATGCACAGTATAGATCAGAAGCAGTGCTCACAGAGACGAGAAAATGGCCCAGTATCTACGCATGGTTGACAGACATGAGCATGAGGTCCAATCACACACTTAAGTATCATACAGCCACCGGCATGGAGAGACTTCAAGAACATGGGGTGGCCAAGCAGTGGTGGTGCATGCCTTTAATCCCAGCACTCGGGAAGCAGAGGCAGGCAGATCTCTGAGTTTGAATTCTCTCTCTCACACATGCACGCTCACAGACACACAGACACACAGACACACACACACACAAAACAAACCATGGGGCTTTGGGCTAGGTTGACAACTTGGTGGTTAAGCGTGCTTGCTGCCCAATCACAAAGGCCTTAGTTCAGATCCCAGGACCCATGAAATAACATTCACACACAATTAAAATCTTTTTGGGGGGTGGGAGGAGGGCGAGGGATGAGACAAGGTTTCTTAGGCATTTGCTACCAGACCTGGCTTAAAATAATCTAAAAAAAAAAAAAAGAAGAAAAAAAAGGGGGGGGCATCAGAGATGTTGTGAGTGAGAGAGCCAGACACCAGAGGCCACTTCATGTGGGACTCCATGCCAGCCAACGTGCAGAACAGCCAATCCAGAGTCAGCAAGTGGGCCAGGAAGGGGTCGGACAGACTGTTCACGAGGTAAGGATTCCTACTAGGGTGATGGAAGGTTCTGGAATGAGATGGTGGTGTGGCTGCACAGTTTAGAAACTGCTCTGGAAATACCAGAATCCTTTTAGAGGCTCAAGCATGAGGGCTGCAGCCACTTGAAGGAAGCAGCTGGTACTATATGCCTTACCCTTTCCTGGTCATGATCCATGTTGTCGTCCTCGTCCTCCAGCTCCTCTCTCCTGAGTCCCTCACCCTCGTCCTTAACCAGGGTGACAGTACTCACAGCAAGTTCTTCCTGTAAAGCCAGGAAGGTCTGGATGGTTTTTCAGGGATAGGGTAGGGTATGGGGTTGTCTTCTACTGACTGCTCAGAGGATTTCAGCTTAAGAAGCAAAAAGGGAACTCTGAGTCCCACCTAACCAGCGCCGTCCTGAGGGTTGGGAATATTCTCCAAAGGATGCCTTGTGGACAAAAGTCCTGCTGGCCACCCCTCTGCCTGAGACTTGCTAAGCAGAATCCCACTGGATAGCAGAACCAGGCCTGACTCGGGACATCCCACCGGGCTGGACTCCACTTATTGGTACCTGTGTGTAGCTCCAGGAATGCAGGGGAGATGCCTGGCATTCACTGGTTCCTGTGGAAATGCATAGGTGATACCTCTGAGGACACAAAGGGCAGGCACTTACCGTGGATGGGGCAGGAACGGGGACAGCAGCAGGTGGTGGAGTGGTGGAGAGCCAGAAGTCTAGGTCCTCGCCCTGAAGCCACAAGAAGAGCACTTTAGGCAAAGGCAGGTAGTGCCAGCAGCAAGGATGCTCTCTGGTTGCCATTCTTGCCTCCCTGCCCCAGACATCTGACTGCTGTGTAGCATGGCAAGTTCGGGCTATGCTCTGACTGGACCCACCTCAGTCAAGATGCCACCACAGTCACCAGGCATTCTGGAAGACAGTGCTGTGCTAAGCGGTGACTGTAGCTCAAACTGGGAGAAGTCAGGAGAATCCTTCTCCCTCAGTCTTATGAGAGCTGGCATGGTGGTGCAGCCTAAGCAGGAGAATGATACGTAGTCTCCAAAGTGTCACCACACTGAGCTATACCTCAGAGGCCGCCTTGCATCGGTGGAATCCTGGGCTTGATCTCAGCACTCAACAAATAAAATCTATTTCTAGCCAGCTAGTCAAGAGACTGAAGTAGGAGTATTGCAAATTCAAGACCAGCCTGGACAACTCAGTGAGATCTAATTATAGTCTCCAAATACAATGTAAAAAGCAACGTGGAGCTGGTGGTGGTGGTGTACGCCTTTAATACTAACTAACACTTCGGAAGTAGAGGTAGGCATATCTCTGTGAGTTCAAGCCTGGTCTACAGTTAGTTCCAGGACAGCCAGGGCTGTTACACAAACACACGCACACACATGGCAGATCTCTGTGGGTTTGAGTCTAGCCTGGTCTACAGAGTGAGTTCCAGGATGACTAGAGCTATAAAGTGAGGCCCTATCGCAACAAAACCAAAAACCAAGCAGCCTGCGGATGTGGCAGGGTAAGCACCCATGTAGCATGTGCACATCTCTGGGTTCCAGATGTTACCCATACCCCCAGCACACAATTTGTAGAAGCCTAGCCTACGACCAGCAGCTCGCTGTGCATGGCCTCTCTAGCTTCCCTTCCTCACAACTGCTTCTTGCTCTGCCCCCTGGCTGGGCTGGCAGGGACCCCATACTCCACAGCCCTAGCTTTGCACTCAAGCCAGAGCCCCAGGGCATGCACCTTTTTGTCCTTCTTCTTCTTCTCTCTCTCTCTCTCTTTGGGTTTCTTCTCCTTCTTTTTGGGCTTCTTGCTTTTCTTCTCTACAGTGGGGACACTTTCCTTCTCTGGGGACTTCACAGCCTCAGCATTCCTGTGTTTCTGGACAGGCAGCTTCTCGCTGTCAGCCAAGGGCCTTGGGGGAGGAGAAGACCTGGGGTCACCAGGCTGAGCTGGGGCCCACCCTCCGGGCTGCTGGCCCTACAAATCCTGAGGCTACATGAATACCCATGACAACTACAGATCTGGGAACACTGACCTTGTTCCCTGCACACCCAAGCATCCCAGTGCTTTCTCCCACATTTTGGATGTGTACAGCGCATATCCATGCCCATGTGGAATGTGGGTGTCGGCATGCCAGCCCACACATCCACAGTCATGTGGTGGGCAGAGGTCAGTGCCAAGCATTTTCCCACTACTCTGCACTGTATCTTTTGAGGCAGGGTTTCTCTCTTACTGAACTTGGAGCTCCCTCACACAGTCAGGTTGGCTGCCAGTGAGCTCAGGGGTCTGCTGTCTCTGCCTCGGGTGCTAGGGTTGGCTTTCAATGAGTGCTAGAGAATTGGGCTCAGGCCTTTTAGCTCACACAGCAGGTGCTATACTGAGCCACCAGTGCAGTACCTCCACCATGGCCAAGGATTTTCTCAGCACCCTGGGAATCGGGACCTCACCACCCTAAGAGCAACCCCACCCAGTCTTCAGTCTGTTCCTCACCCATCACTTACTTATCCAAGTCAATGTCCAGCGCCCTGTAGGGGTCATTGGGATCTTTGTCATCCTCATCACTAGGCAGAGCATTCTGAGGGGACAGAGGGTCAGGGCTCAGTCAACTAGCAACCATGTTGTCCTGGTGGAGGCTCCTGTCACTTCTGCCTCAAGTAACAGAATAATATGTCTGGACAGTCATGCCCATACCTATATGTGCCCAAGGTACTAGGCTGTGGCTGCCAGCTCACACAGTGGAGAAAGTGGAATAAAATCATGTCCATCATTGAAAGCTTGTGTGACAGGTGACTGTAGTCACCAGCTCAGAGTCAGCCTCTTAGGGACACAGACAAGCCTGCTGCCACCAAGGCAGACAGGGCTAGGCAGGGACTGACCTCAGGCATCTCCTCGGTGACGATGTCCACGCGCTGGGCAGGGGCGATGTCCTCATCACTCTCTGTGGGCAGAGAGCTGTGGCGGCGCTTGCCCTTCTCCTTCTTCTTCCTTTTCTTGTCCTTCTCCATCCGCTGCCGGTGCCGCCGCTGCTCCTCCAGCTTTACGTACTGGTCTGACATGGGCATGCCTATGGGGATGTGTGGATGGCCAGAGCTAAGGGACACCCAGAACCCCGTCATGTCCCACACATGAACTTAGGACAAGGAGACACTTGCCTGGAACTTTCAGAGGCACTGAGAGGTCGATCTGTACCACAGGAATATGCTCTACGCCTGGTGTGTCCTGGTATCGCTGAAGGAGGAACCACAGGGTGTCAGTGTGGCTCAGACGCACAAGGCAGGAAGGGGAATGCTGTGTGTTGGAGAGTGATGGCCCTCCATGCAGCAGGGGAACATTACTCATGTGCTCCAGGTTCCATAAAGACAGGTGGGACCTGGGACCATAGCCCTGGAACGCGATGTCTTAGGCTATGGGCAGGAAGAAACTTTTATACCTAGGACTATTCATGATTATCACTTTTTTGGACACAGACTTTAAGCTGGCCATAACCTCAATATGTAGCCATGGGCGAACTTGGATTTTTGCTTCTTCTGTCTGTCTCCTGAATACTGGTGACCATACCTGGTTTATGTGGTGCTGAGGATGGGACCCAAGGCACAAACATACTAGGCAAGGGCTCTACCTACAGAATCCTAGTCCTAATCCTTGCTTTTTTTTTTAAAGATTTATTTATTATGTATACAATGTTCTGCCTGCATGTGCCCCTGCAGGCCAGAAGTTGGCACCAGATATTATTACAGATGGTTGTGAGCCACCATGTGGTTGCTGGGAATTGAACTCTGGAAGAGCAATCAGTGCTCTTAACCGCTGAGCCATCTCTCTAGCCCCCAATCCTTGCTTTTTCTAAAATGAGAAACTATTACACATTTAACCTCAGGTATCCTTTGCTCCCCGGAGTGCTGTGAACTCTCCTCCTTGGCCATCGTTGTCACCAGTGACTCTGATACCACTGTAGGATCTGCCCACAAAAGATGAAACTTCCTAGGGCCCTGAGAAACTGCAATGGGCTGAGAGGCCAGCACTTCTTGTGGGTGCAATGGGGCAGCTGAGCAGAGCACCCATCTCAAGGCAGTCTAGATAGACCCCACCTAGATCACCCAGGTTGACCAAGACCGGGATTGCAGAGCAGTTCGGCTTAGCTGTAGCTGGGACTACACATACAGCTTGCTCCCCAAGGTATGGCCATAACTATATTACTCTCTTGGAAGTATCAGTGTGGCAGGTGGTGGGGGGACACTCAAGGACACCACTTGCCTTCTGTGGGGACGGGGAGCTCTTGATGTAGAAAGGGTTGTTGGCTTGCTCCTGCTTCCGGGCCTCTCGTCGCTGTGGGGACAGGACTCTACATGAGCACATATGTCAGGAAAGTGCCTGTCCATTTCCCAAGACCCAGGTGGGCAGGGAAGGATCAAAGCAGAAAACAGGAGGACCACCTCAAGAGGCAGAGCTCTCAGGTAGGCCTTTCTCCCAAAGGGCAGCGCTCACGAACAGGCAGACCGCCTGAGGTTCTGGGCTCCTGGGAGCAGAACTGGTCGGGTCCACCCCACCCTGTCCCAGCTCCTGCCCACCATTCCTATTCCTATTCCTGCAGGCTCAGAAGCCCACTCCAGTGTTCCTGCTGAGGGCCTGGGAAAGGGGTTAATGGGAGGGCTCTGAACAGGAGGACAAGGTAGAACCTAAGTGTCCTCTTGCCTGTGTCACAGGCTGTGTCTGGCCAAATAGCATAGCCTCAGGTGTTCCTAGGCCTAAGAATCAGCTACTCTTTGTAAAAAGATCCCAAGCTGAGCTTCTGCCATATGCTGGGTACTCCTGAAAAGGTCTGCTCACCCGTGCCAGCTCCTCCTCATCCTCCTCAGGCTGCCGGCGCCGTGTGTGCCTTGGCTCCTCTTCATGGAAGATGGCCTTGGGTTTCTCATCCTCAGACTCACTGTCCGAAGGTGGCTCATTGATCCAGGCATCCAGGTCTAGGCTGGGATGTACAGAGGGGTCACACAGTGGCCTGGTCTCCTCTGTGTTGGCCCACCATGCACCTGTGACATCTCTCAACATCAGCACCAAAGGTACCAGGCAAGGCAGGATTCCACAACCCCGGAGAGAAGACTCAGAGATGGAAAGGTAGGAAGCCTGGGAGGAAACAGCAGACCAGGACAGGTACCATGGAATCTGGCAGGACCATAACAAGCAGGGTACTCCCTGAGGACCAGGGAACAGCGGTATAGCAGCACCAAGACAGAGTGGTTTTATGTGAGTGAGCAAGAGCAGGGTCAGGCCATCTAGCCCCAGGGCCATCTGTTTCCCTAGCTGGTGGCAGGTAGTGGAGCACGAAAACCCCTACCCAATTTCCTAGATCAGGAACCATTTCAGTGGCTGTAGCCTCATCACCCTACCACGTCCCCAGTCCTCACCCTTCAGGAACTGGGACCTTCTTCTGAGCCTTGGGGGCCACGGGGTTCAGTTCACCAGCGAACAAGGCGCTCACTTCCTCAGCCACCGGCACGCCTTTTGCCTGCAGCTTCTGCACATGCTTGACCAGCTGCAGGATGCAGGACGCCTAGGGGAGCAGCAACAGAGTGGGTGTCTGCCCACAGCCACTAAGCCACGGGAGAACTCGGCAGCCAGTGATCTGAGGATGTGTGGGGCTGGGGCCTGTCCTCCCCATTAGCTCAGCCACAGGCCTCATGTCTCATTCTCTCAAGACAGGGAGAGACAAGTCCCACAAGGGTCAGACAGGAGGAGCTCAGCTATGTCACCTTCTGTGGGGCCACCTATAGCCACTCAGTCCTGTACTGGCTCTAGGCAGTCCTTGCTACCATGCCGCACCATCAATCCCAACATCAAAGTGTGGCTCAGTGTGGGTCCCTACTTCTCACAGGGCTCAGCCTG
This sequence comes from Microtus ochrogaster, assembly GCF_000317375.1. NCBI lineage: Eukaryota > Metazoa > Chordata > Mammalia > Rodentia > Cricetidae > Microtus > Microtus ochrogaster. The sequence continues at coordinate 3,083,418 of NC_022027.1, read as the reverse complement.
GGTCAGTTCCTCAACCATGGATGGGTCAGTACCCACTCCTGACCTCCTCAAGGGGTCCCCAGCGACCTAGCAGAAGCCTCATGGCACGTGGTTTGCTAAGAACCTATATTACTATGGGGCACCAGGAGCAGCCTTGGCTCTACCTTGGCCACTGCATCCCAATTCCCAGGTGTCAGCCCCGGACCTGGGCCACCTGCTGTCCCAGCACATGTCTAAGACATAGAGGCTCCTGGTTCAAGCCTGCCCCACCACAGACAAAGGGGGTCCCCAATCAGCTCTCCCACAACAGTAGCAGGGCACTGCCTACCTCCTAGGCTGGCTCTCAGGCTCATCCACACCACAATCCCTGTCCAGGGACTCCAAGCCCCAGATGGGCAGAGCTAGGATAGACTTCAACAATCCACTTTGGAAAAGGGAGAAAATCCCTCCCATCTACTGGCTCTGTCTGGGACAAGGAGCTAGTAGGGGACCAACAGGTTTCCAGACCTGTGTGGGTACTTATGTTCACACGGACATGTTCTCAGCTGGAGGTGTGGCACCTGTGGGATCTTTAGAAGGCAGCCCTGCTACCTGCCAGACGGGTGGTGGGAGCAGGCAGCCCCCACTCCTGACTGATACCACGCCAGCCCTGGATGTGCTCACAGGGCATGAGTCACACAATCATCCTCTCTGAAGCTGCCCTCGTCAGCAGAATCCCCAGCTTGCAGGCCTTACCCGCTCCTGCACCTCCAAGTCAGCACTCTGCACAAACTGTGGCAACCGCTCCACCAGCAGCTGGGTGACCTCCTGTGCAGCCTCCGTGTCGGCAGCCTGCTCCTTCTGCTGTAGGATGGACGCGTACAGCTTTACCACGTTCTGCACATACACAGCCTGGATGTGGCCGGGCAGTGTGGTGACCTTGGGCCGCAGCATGGCCTCCAGAGTTTGCTGGGGCTCCTGTAGGTGCCTGGTGGATAGGGGCTGCATGAGGCTACTGAGCACACCCACAGGCCCATCTCACAAGGAAGCCATGCCAGGGATGTGGGGTCTAGGCTTCTCAGCTAAAGTGCAAAGTTGGGTGCTTGTTTCCACTGACGGTTCGAGGAAGAACTGCAAAGATGTGAGCAGCAGGAGCAGACACAGAGGGCCTGTGCGGCCCCCTTACTGCCATCAATGTTCTTGCTAATGAGCGTTTGCCTGATATGGACTGTTCCGCCCTGGGTTCAATTCCCAGCACCACAAAACCAAACACTCATCAATAAACTTCTTCTGGCATCCATGTGCACTCTGTGGCTGCCCTGTGGGGTTCAGAGAGGAGACTCCACACTGGGGCCTCAAAGGGGGCCTGATATGCGGCTGCCATGGGCTGAGCCCAGGGGCAATGGGAAGTGCTAAGTTTCGTGACTTTTCTAGAGAAATGTGCTCTGAAGGACAGCCGGAGTTGTCCACATCTGCTCTGGGTCATAGCTGTCCTATGTCCTCTGAGTCAGGTATGTGAAGTGGCATATCCACCCACATCCTCCTGGAGCCTAGCATGAGGGCACAGCAGCTGCTCTGTGGAGTTCTACCAGGCAATTTCAGGGCTGGCGGGAACGGGCCTGCCACCAGTGTATGGTGAGGCCTGGCTCTGAGGGTGATTGCCTGCCTAGCTAGGAAGAACAGATCTGTTGATGTCTATGAACTAGAGGGCACCCTCTCCACAGTCATTGTAAGCCACATGGCCCACATGTCCCCCCCACCAGGCCATACTGGGCCACCTCCGAGGGCCCACCAACTCACTCTGAGAACTCCCCACAGATCCAAGCAGCAGCATAGAGCACCTCACAGATGCCATTGCGCTGGGTGCTGCTAGCCACCAGGTGAGCACTGTCAAGCAGTGCAGACATCTGGGACACAGCAAATTTGCGAATGGCCTTGACACGGATGGCCACATCCAGCATCTGTGCAGCGATGAGATGGCCATGGCGGGTACCCTCCAGTCGTGTCAGCTCCACAAGGATGCTGATGTACCACTCGAAGTTGGTGATGTGCTGGTAGTTGGACTGGCTGCAGATGTCAATGATCTTGGTGAGAAGTTCATCGCGGTAGGTGGTGCCCTCGGCCTTGTCCACGTGGGTCATCAGCTTTTTCACGATCTCCATCAGGTTCTTCTTGGACACCTGTGGGAGAAGACTTGATTGGTCAGCACAGGCAGTCACGAGATGACAGTTGAGACTGACTTCATGAGCAGAGGAAGGACAGTTTCTTCCCCAGACAGCAGAAGTCACACTGAGCATTAAGTCAGTGTATCATGTCTGACCAAGGGACTAAGGCCTCACTCCCTACAGCCTGGGCAGGTGTCATCTGCTAACCCCAACAAGCTCAGGCTGCTGTCCCAGCCAGGGTAGGAGGTGCAGAAGCTCCAAAGGCTCCCTATACTGGCACAGTGACACACACCATTCCATAGAGCAGGTCGAGGGCGCGTAGGCGGATGGACTCATCCTTGTCATCCAGGCACTGCAGGATCAGGTCCTTGTGGGACTGCACGGACTTGGGGTGTGTCTTCAGGATTTTAGACATGGCCAGCAGCCCCAGGTACTTTACTGTGAAGATCAAGTGGACATTAGTTTGCAGATACTGAGGGGAATACCATGGGCAATGGGTGCAACAGGGGGAATTTGTTACCATTTCTGGCCACTGCGGCCCCAGTTGGTGCTGACTGCAGGTGATCACTTCTGAGATTCCCTGCCCCCCCATGAAGCCAAAGTAGAGGCTGTGTACCCCAACCTATCACAGCATGCTCCACAGGCATAGCCTTCTAAGAACTGGAAGAACAGGTGTCAGAACTATGCAGGGTAAACCTCCATGTGCACTGTGAGATGCCTCAGCAGTAGTGTGCACAGCTCCTCCCGTGCACACGAGTCCAGCTCCTAGCATCCACATTGGGTGTTCTGACTAACTCCAGCTCCTGGGCATTAGGTGCCTCCAGTCTCCACAGGCACTGGAATTTCTGAGCACAGACCCACACACAAACACATAAGTATGAGTGACAAAAACTTACAAAGAACTTAAAAATTTGTATATTTAAAAAAGAATCCTGCTGGGTGTAGTGGTAAATGCCTTTAAACCCAGGCGGATCTACAGAGCAAGTTCCAGGACAGTCAGGGCTACATAGAGAAACCCTGTGTCAAAAAAAAAAAAAAAATAAAACAAAAAAGAACCCCAATGATGGTGTGTTTGAGGAGGTCACTGCTAGCCAAACTGAGCCCAGAGTAGGCCTTGTGGAAAAGTAAAGAGAGGCTGAAGCGGGAGTCACCCAGAAGCCTCACTTTGTGACAGATGGCCCAGAGATGATTTCCAACAGCAAGGACATGAGAGCTGCTGAGATGCTATGGTTCACAGAGGATGGATGGGGACCCATAGTGGACACTGGAAGCTGGGCCTGCCACTTGGTCTGATTACCAAGAGATGTCACTGACAAGGATTCCAATCAGAAGTAGTGTGGAGCCGGGCGGTGGTGGCTCACGCCTTTAATCCCAGCACTCGGGAGGCAGAGGCAGGCGGATCTCTGTGAGTTCGAGGCCAGCCTGGTCAACAGAGCTAGTTAGTTCCAGGACAGGCTCCAAAACCACAGAGAAACCCTGTCTCGAAAAAAACAAAAAAAAAAAAAAAGTAGTAGTGTGGAACACAAGGAAGGCAGCAGAAGGTGACTGAGGACCAAGCATACCTAGCCAGAGGTCTCTGGACTTGAACCCTGACTCTGTGCACCTCCCAAGTGCACATGATAACCCATACACCAGGCCTCCCTTTCCTTCAAATGAAAAACAATCACTGTTTTTTTACATGGAGGTGTGCACCAAGGTCAGAAGACCATTTGTAGGAGTCATTTCTCAGCCCACACCACATGAGGTCCAGGGAAGGATCGGGGCATCAGGCATGGTGGTAAGCCTCTTTATCCACTGAGCCATCTTACCAGCCCCTAGTTTTGTGAGCCAGGTTGGCCCTGAACTCCCACCTCTCCTGCTGCAGTCTCCTGCTGCGTGCAGACCTTACATTGTTTACTTTATTTCTGAGACAAGGTTTATGGAGCCCAGACCAGCCTTGAATTCATTAGGTAGCCAAGCATGACCTTGACGACTGTGGCCCCACTTGACTGTGGCCCCACCTGGTTTCTGAGGCGCGGGTAGGCCTGGATCCTATAGTCTGGCACACCAGCGTGCCCAAACAACTAAGCCTGAGTCCACCCTAGATCATTTTCACGTCTGCTGTCTCCACACTACACTCAGCACAATTCCTACCTGTCAGGGTACCTGTGTTGCAACCACTTATTGCCCCCTCCCCATGGTGACTGCTCCTACTAAACCCACAAAATCATCATACTGGAACGCATGAGGAGAGCAGAAGGGCAGAGAGTCCCGAGGTTTGGGATTTCTGAATTCTAGGCATGGCATTCATGCATGGCAGCCTAGCAGGTGGCAGTGACTTACGGTTCTGGTCTGAGTCTTCAATCAGTATCCTCAACTTCTGAACGCAGAGCTGAGGGGGAACATCACACTAGTCACGGTTTCCCAGGCAGGGCTCAAGTTGGTCTCCACCCCTCCACCGCGCCCTGCAGCCTGCTAACAGTCCCGACCAAGGGCATGCATTTGGGTGCAAGAGGGCAGGTGACTGCAGCCTTCTCACTGGGGACCCTGCTCAGTGTGACAAAGTGGATCTGAGGGCCAGTGGGGGTATCTCACGATCACAGCAGCTGCCCAGGCAGACTGCATTTGGTCCCCACAGGAGGTACAGTGGGGAAAGAGGGTGCCTGAGGGAAGGCTGGGGCAGGAGGGGTTCCTTTACACTTCAGCTGTTTGAGAAAAAAGAACTTGGAGATGACCACCGCCATGCCTGGCCACCCATAAGCCTCAGTTCAGTTGATCTGTGTAGGCCATCTTCCCAGAGACGCACCTGGATGCTGGCGCTGTGGTTGGGCATGCCCGAAGACAATGAGATGAGCACTGGGACACAAGGAAGATGAGATGAGTGACCCTGGGTCAGACAAGGACACCCTGCTGACCCATCCCCACCAACAGGGGCCTGAGACAGCTGCATGTTCTGCAGGCAGCTATACTGGCTACGTCTTGGGAAGTCAGGGGATCCAGCCTGGGTCTCCCACTCTCCCAAACTGGAGTAGTTCTCGGGCACTGAAGCACTGGTACACAGTCCCTGCTCATGTCTGGGATCTGAGGTGCAGACCTATGCTGGGCAGAGCAGACCCCGAGACTTCGCAAAAACCCTGAGTGTTGATGGTTTGGGGGAACTCTCAGATGACAGCAATCACACATCATATCCTGTATGTGGCTGAGGACACAGCACGATCTGACTCTCAGGAAGGGTTCCAGAAGCCATGGCTGCTCTTCCTGTGGCTGAAAGCTGGGTCGTGTCACTGGGGTATAGCCACAAGGGTGGCCATGTGAATCCTAAGGACTCCCGTGATCACTGTGACCTTGAGACCTCACCTGGGAGCTTATACCTTCATGCCATCTTTTCTCCTCTGCTCCTTCTACCCAGGCAGAACAGCCATGCTCAATCGCAAGCCCAAGGATGCTTGGCCCAAGTCCTGAATCTTGGGTGTTGTGTGCACGTGTGGAGACAAAGGTAAAGGCAGACATCCTCTGTAATCCTTCCCACCCTCCCTAACCCTGGAGCGCACGGAGTGACTAAAGTGGATAACAGCCAGCTCCAGGGATCTGCCTGTTTCTGCCTCCCCAGTGCTGCAGACTGTACTCAATCCCCTATGCCTGCTCCTACGTGATCTCTGGATGATATGACTATCTCAGCTCAGTTCTGCTGCAGGGGCCTGGAAGAAGTCTGGAAAAGTGGGATGTGCCTTTCAGGTTGGGCTCTGTCCCCACATGGGAGAATAACCTCTAAATTTACAAAGGGGCCTGAGGAAGGGCTGAGGGATGAGCCCTGCAGAGACCTGAGTTTACAGAAGCACCAGAGAAGAGGACTTGGGCAGAAGCCAACCACCTCATCCAGGAGATGCTCTGGGTCCTAGACAGCTCAGACCTCTCAGCTCCTTCCAGCAAGAAGGCCCCTGCATCCTCTCCTAGCATGGAAGCAGCTTGAGAGGGGGGCTGATCCCCCACCCACACCAGCACCCTCCTAGCAGGGCTATGGTCAGCACACTCACCTGCAATCACGGTATTCACACACTCGTACAGCAGAGACATGGCAGAGGTGCTGAGAGAGAGGAAGGTATGAGGACCCAGCCCAAGCAGTGTCACATACAAAAAAGATCACTCTGCTTGGCTCCATGGGAACAGTACTACTGCTGTCCCTCTAAAACCCTGTGATACCACAGTGATTACTGTGGTCCTCCCAGCCAGGGAACACAACCCAATACTTTCAACTTCTACTTCCAGACTGAGGCTGAGCCCCAGACCACTCCAACCCCATCCCTGCACGTCATGATTGCTTATAGCTCCTCCTGTGTCACCCAGGGGGACAGTACATGGAGCTGGGGCCCCAGGAGGGTAAAGGGCAACATGAATGCACTGCTTGGTATGTGGAGTATAGGTGAAACTGAGTATAGTGGTGTACACTTATAAACCCAGTACCCAGGAGGCTGAGGCAGGAGGACTACTGTAAATTCCAGGCAAGACTGGGTTATAGAGTAAAATGTGCCTCAAAAAAAATCAAATAGATTCAGTGAGCCAAGAAGGGCAGAACAGAGAGGAGTCAATGTCAGAGTGGCACCAATGTTCCTGCCCAGGGATGGTGGCTGAGTAGCAGCTACCTGTGAATCAGGTTGGTGAGAGGCTCGATCAGCTTCTTGCCCAGTCTGGGCTCCAGGGGAGTCAGGGCGCCGAACTACAGGGACAAGGGTGCTGTGGTCACTGGAATACCACAGCGTATACAGGCCCAGCACACACCCCACCCTTCTGGACTTACCAGCTTGATGATCTTGATAAGGACCCAGTTGTTAGTGGAGGATGTCATGAGCTTGAAAAACAGCGGGGCCAAGGACAGGTAGTTCTTAGGGTTGCGACGTGCTAGCTCGCAAATAACATTAACAGCTGCAGACTGCACCCCTGAGGACCAAAAGATGGGCCCACATCAGCAAAGAGTGAGATGTTCTACAACCAGGGTGTTGTTTCTGTTAACATGGGTATCCCTATTTATAGGGACCATCCTCATGAGTAACAATCACACACCCAACACAGCAAAGGAGCCTTCCCACCTACAGGGATACCCTGGATAACAAGAACTTGTGGTACAGGGGTCTGTGAAACCTGCGTACACTCAGCATGTGGCACAATTCCTGGGCTTTTCCGTAGACACACTGCTTCTGTTCAGGACAGAAACAGTTTATCTATGCCCTGTCCCTTAAGTAACATTTACGTTTTATGTTTGCTGCATGTATGCATATGGATCACACGTGTGCAGAGCCTGTACACCAGAAGGGACTGCCACGTGGCTGCTGAGAACTGAACCTGGATCATCTGCAAGAGCAGACAGTATTATTAGCAGAGCCCCTCTCCAGCTGTACTTCCCCCTTTAGCTTTTATGTTTTCTTTCTGGTATTTTTTTTTTTTTTTTTTTTGCTTGCTTGCTTGCTTGCTTGAGACAGGGTTTCTCTGCATAGCCTTGGCTGTCCTGGCACTCTATAAACCAGGATGACCTTGAACTCACGGAGATCCACCTGCCTCTGCCTCAGAGTACTGGAATTAAAAAGTGCACCACCACCGCCTGCCTCCCTTTTTGTTTTCTTGAGACTGGGTACTGATGTGGGAGGGAGACTCCACAGTGGTCTCCATCCACAAGTTGCCCATGCTGACATAAGCAGACCTAAGTGGGATTGTTTCCTTGGTTTGTCACTGCTGCCCAGTCTGGCAAGGGTGTGTGTGGGGGAATGGACATTTGTTTTCTCCCAAGGAAAGGTTCACAGAGCCCTGGGCTAAAGAACACCCTGTCTCGAAAAACCAAAAAATAAAAATAAAAAAAAAAAAAGAACACACTGCCTTAGAATGAATATTCACACATGCTCACAGAAGCACACACGAGAGTATCTTAGCTCCCATCCCAGGGAGCCCCAGGCTTCCAGGGTGACAGCACTGCTCTCTAGGGCTCCGGCTTGCCCAAGGCATCAGGGGCTAAAAAAAGGGAACATCAAGTGGCAAATGATGACCAGTCACCCCATTTGTCCTGGCTAGTGAAGCCCCAGCAAGAGCTGAGATGGGAGGAGCACCTCTTGGCAGCTCAACAGCTGTGCAGGGTCGTGAAGAGCACCCCACTAAGGGTGCCACCATACGCAGCCCAGCCATTGCTTACTTTTTCTGAGGCAGGGTCTCAGGGAAGCAGGCTGGTCCTGAACTCCTGACCCTCTGCCTCCACTGCCAGGCATATGCCAACCACACTTGCTCTATGTAGAGCTGGGGATGGGATCCAGGTTTTAGCAGGTGCTGGATGAGTGTCCTATCTATCACCTGAGCTCCAGTCTCTGGTCTTAGTCTATAATTCAGGCTGACCTTATAATTCTCCTGCTTTAGCCTGCCAAATAAGTAGCTGAGGTAACCAGCAAGACACCACAAGGGAAATGAACTGAGTGCCTGGCCCACCATGGATAAGCTTACTACAAAGCCTCTTCCATTACAGGCCAGGAGGGACCTGGATCCACAGACTGCTAGCCAACAGCCTACAGGCTGGATTGTGAGGCTGAACTTCCTGCTGTGAACCCACCCAGCAACTGCACAAACACTCACCAGCCCATGAGCAAAATGCCCAGTCTGAGAGACCTCATGGCACACTTTGTCTCCAAAGGCCTATGCTAGGCTGTATGGTCACTCTAACTATATGGTCCCAGGCTACAGAACCTGTTTTGTTGCAAAGTGTACTTCTTTTAGGAAGTCTGGGTATGTTTAAGTTTCCCAGGGCAGCATGGCATGGCACCTTACTTATTTTCCAGCCCCATCTCCTCCCAAGTCTCTCTGAGGGACATGCAGATGTGACACAGCACCGTGTCTCAGGCTTCAGGACCCCAGGCAGCACAAGCCCGAGAAGGACACAGTAGTTACTTTACCTGTGTGTCTCATCTTAAAGAGATGTTCACTCTGTGAACTGTGGCTTGTGGACTAAAGGAGATTTGCAGTGGGGATACAGATGCCTCCCTCCATGCCCCACCCTCCCATCCTCACAGGAGCTGGCTAGGCAGTTTCCTGTTACCAACCTGGGTCTGGGTCTTCCAGCTTCTCCTTGAGCCGGGGGAAGGCGGGACGCAGCGACTCGGGATACTTGAGGAACACTTTGTACATGATCAGGACTGCCTTCTTCCTGATGTACGGCTTCGTGTGAGACATCTGCAGGGACACTAGGATGGTCAGCAACTCACCTGCCCAGCGAGTTGCCCAGCACCCCTGACTCCCTCCACAACCCACCTGAAGTAGGCCCTGCTGCCCTCAGGTTCCATGTCAGCCTCCCTCCTACGTTAGACATGCCGGCCCACATACTGCCTTCACGAGTCTGTTCCAGGACAGTCTCCGCACTAACCGCTAGCAGGAGTACCCTATCTCATCAGGCTCCAGGTGGGCTCTGTGCAAGCCATGCATGCTCTCTATCACAGGGCGGCAACTATCTGGAAAACCTCACAAGCCACGCTGCTACCCAACGGGCTAAACAATCTGTCACAACAGCTGCAGCCACCACAGAAGGGCATAGCAGGTCCTAGTGGAACCCTGTTTACAACAGGTATCTGCTAGATCTGGGTAAGACAGTGGGCTCTGTCCCCTCCCCGCAACGGTACTGATGAACTTTGAGATTCACCAGGCAGGATCAAGGCTGATTTTTGCTTGGCCCCATCCATCCTGGCCACACACCAGCCACTTCAAGGGCTTGTTTCTGTCTCCAAAGAGCGAGAGTTCAACTCTGGGCATCGCCGGATGAAAGTAAAGGGTGGCACAGGCACACACAAACTCACCAGGGTCATGATGTCATTTGCCAGGTCTCTGGCAAGATCTGGGGTGACAAAACAGGACAGACCAGTCAGTGCCACTCCAGTGTCGTACTGGCTGGGGCTGCTCAGGTCCTGCAAGGGGACAGCAGGCGTGTCAGTGAAGTCCCCTGGGACCATCTGATGTCTGCATCCCAGTCACACTGCTGCCCAGCAGGAGGTGGTGTTTCATAGCTCCTCTGCTGCCATCAATAGGAACACAGTTTGGAGGCAGAGGACTAGAAAGCTCCACATAGAAGCCAACAGGTCTCTGGACTCCTTGGGGACAGAGGCTACTCTGTAAGTCACAATTCCTAGGCAAAGTCTGCCCAGCTCCTGGAACCTGACTCTACTCAGGGATTCCCCATGATACTAGGGACAGTCCTCTGGCTGTTTCCGAGCTGAGAGGCTCTGGACCAGTGTTGAGTTCATCCTTCTAATGAGCCGGGGACCTGAGGCAGAAGACTATCCCTACCTGCCTCCATTTCTTCTGGTGTCCTGACTCCCCGCTCTCACTAAGGCAGTGCACCTGTCATTAGAGGGCTCACCGCTTTCAAAGGGCTTCCCAGCTATGTCATGGACACCCTGGGGTGTGCTGAGTAATAATTGGCAGAATATTGGAAGCTTTAAGGCCTTTGCTTGTGCAGTGGGCTCAGAAAGCATCAGAAGCTATGCACAGCCAATTGCCCTCAGAGGCCAGGCGTCACAGTATCGCCGCCCAAACAGACAGAGAAGAAAAGGAGTGAGCAATGAGAGCACTGCCCTTCCAGGCTGTTTTAAACTGCACTGGGACTGCAGAGGCCTGGACAACATGTGCCTGTGCTGAGTCAGCACACAGGTCCCTGCTACACAGACACCAGGGCCTAGTCAGGACATCAGCAAATGCTAAGGACAGCAGTAACTCCAACCTTCTCCAAGCTCCCATGTCTCTTAAACAGGGAGGCCTAACCCCTGGCCTCACATACTGGAAGCACACAGACAGCTAGACATTGATGTAGCCAGAGCCAGTCTCAGCTCCAAACCAACCCCACTCACCTCCCTCCTAGAGCCCAGTTTCCTCTCAGAGCCTGGCCTCTCAGATGCAGCTTCTCCCCACAAGGCCCACACATCCAGGACCTTGTCCTTTAGAAGGCCCCGCCCACCTGGGTCTCTACTGCTCCCAGAAGGACCCAGTCACTTAGACCCCTGTTCTCAGAACACCTGACCAACCCATGATCTGCTCCTCCAAGTGCTCTGGCTCACCCAGGCCTCCTGCCTGAATGACTCCATAACCCTGACACACTGCCCAAGTGGCTCGCCATGGTACCACTCAGCCCTGTACCTCCAGCCTCACCCCCAGCCAGGATCCATCCTTACCAGCACCAAGAGCTCCCTATTACACTATTACACCTGACACCTACCTGCCCACAACACACTCCTAAAACCCCAGCCTCAAGACGAGTGGTGGGGGTGCATGCTTTTAACCCCAGCACTTGGGAGGCAGAGGCAAGCGGATCTCTGTGAGTTCGTGGCCAGCCTAGTCTACAAGAGCTAGTTTCAGGACAGTTAGGGCTGTTACACAGAGAAACCCTGTCTTGAAAAATCAAACAAAAACAAACAAAAAACTAAAACCTGAAGGTTGTGCTGCAGGGGTCATGTCCTTACTCCAGTATTTATGAATATAGGGTCTGTCCTATGACAGAAATTATAAAGGGTTTGTAGCACAAGGCAGGCAGGAAGGGGAGGGCCATGGCCAAGAACATCCACAGGCACTGGGGTTCTGGAGGGACTGACTGTAGCTGCCCTGTAGTACTAATGGGGAGTGGAGAGGGACATGCAGAAAGCTCCAGTCTCAAGCCCTCCAGAGGTAGGAAATATGAGCAGTAACATGTTCTTCCAAAGCTGACCCAGGTGGGGAAGTACACCAATGACAGGGCCCTCAGTGGTCGACTTCTGTAGCTCACTTGAGTGGTGAGAAAGCATCAGGGCCTACCTTGCGGATCTGGTTGGTGGTCAGCATGATGACATCGGTGCCCTCGTGGAAGCACTGGGAGGCGGCAAGGTAGCCGACACGCTACAGAATCAATAGCCACAACATCAGAGCCAGAGCCACCTGGAGCCCGTGGGGCCACTGCAGGCCCAAAGGAGCACCCAGCAAACTCTTGTGGACAAAGGATGACAACAACGGAGCACCTGAATCTCTTAGGAGCTCCTACAGAGGGGGACAGGCTCCAAGGCTCTTCCCTAATGCCCCTCTCAGTACGTGCAGACAGTTCTACCCACTCTGCTGTATACATACACAGCAGGCAGCCCCTGGTTCTCGTGATTACCTACCACTCCATCTCTCAGAAGAGGGACTTGTTTGGGGGGCTGGGTATGTTCAGCATATGGCACATATGCATGGAATAAAACAGATAACGCAAAAATATCTAAAGGGACCACTGTGTCCAAGGGTGTCTACCAGAGGCTATGAAAAAACCCGCCATGACAATGACCCCACTAGGTATCAGAGCCCCTGAGACAGCAGTGCTATCAGCCTTGGCCACCTGGGTCAGGTATGCTCCAATCAAACACTGCTACTGTTGTATAGGGTGGCACACTCTGTCATGGCAACACTCAGGAGGCAGAGGCAGAGGCAGAAGACTGCCATTCAAGACCAATCTCAGCTACAGGGGGTTCAAAGCCAGTCCACAGTGTGAAAAGTAACAGTCATCCCTAACCAGTGTCAAGCTTGGCGGTGGTGGCCCATGTCTTTAACCCCAGCACTCGGGAGACAGAGACAGGTGGATCTCTGAGTTCCAGGACAGCCAGGGCTACACAGAGAAACCCTGTCTCAAAAAACAAAGCAGCCAGGAGGTGATGGTGGAGTGAAGGGTGGCTGGCACTCCACCTGCACTGTCCTCCAGCAGAAGCTGCCGCTACCTCATCCATCTCAGGCCCTCCCCACTGGCAGGATGGCTACGTGACACTTTCTGGGCAAGCATGCTGTCTCCCTTCAACAGCAGGACCACTGGCCACAGGACCCCACTCACTCAGGGTCTGCACACATAGCACACCTGCCTACCAGACATTCTGGGTCCTCACCTTGAATGTGAACTTGGAGGCACTCATGACTTCAATAATGTTGAAGGCAGCCCAGCTGATGTCGTACCCAAGCATCTGTAACTGTTAAGGGGGAAGCACGGAAGTTTGTACTCAGGAGATAAGGCGCGAAGGTCTAGCCACAATCAGAGCACTCACAACACATGTGGGGGAACAAAAAGCATTCAATCTGAGCATACAAACTTCATCCACCACACTTCCTTGTAAACTTTTATATTTTCTTTCCAACAAATGACTCTCACAAGGCTGGAGGTGCTTCAGAGGGAGAGTTCCTCAGGGAAGCAGCACCACCTAGAATCCTTCACAGAGAATCCCCCCTCGCTCTGAGGGTGTGGCTCAGCAGAAAAGTCCCTGCCTGGCATGTGAGAGACTGGGCTTCCAATCCAGCACATAAGTAAACTAACAAGGAGAGCTGGGTGGTGCACATGTCTTTAATCCCAGCACTTGGGAGGCAGAGGCAGGAAAGTCTACAGAATTCCAGAAGAGTTAGGGCTGTTATACAGAAAAACCACCCCCCCATCTTGAAGAAAAAACAAAAACAGTTCGTATGCATAGGTAAGGTGCAGCTGCCTAGTAGAGCACTTGCCTCAATGATACCAGGCTCTGAATTCAATCCAAACACTGTTCAAAAAACAAAAGGGCTAACAAGAAGACTCAGCAGATAAAGACACCTACTGCCAAGTCTAATGACCTTAGTTTGAGTCCTGTCACTTGAATAATGGAAAGTCAGACCCTGCAAGTTGTCACTTATACAAGCACCATGACATACTTGCATATACACACATACAAAAAAGTGTAATTTTAAAAAATTAAAAAAGAGAGCTGGGCAGTGGTGGCACACGCCTTTAATCCCAGCACTTAGGAGGCAGAGGCAGACGGATCTCTGTGGGTTTGAGGCCAGCCTGGTCCACAAGAGCTAGTTCCAGGACAGGCTCCAAAGCAACAGAGAAACCCTGTCTTGAAAAACCAAAATAAATAAATAAATAAGAGCTAGCATGGTGGCTCATGCCATTAATTGGAGGCAGAGGCAGGTGGATTTCTGTGAGTTCAAGGCCAGCCTAGTCTACAGAGTGGGTTCCAGGATAACCAGGACTACAGAGAGAAGCCGTCTCAAAAAATAAGTAAGTTAGAGAAGGGCAAATTTTCCTACAATGGTTAGTGACGGCCTTGTGCCACACTCTAGTACAGAGAATCAGCATGGTACCTGTCTCCCAACCTGAGGAGGAATGGGGGCAGAGGTCAGCCACATCCACCTGCCCTGTAGCCAAAGGACAGGTTCAGAACTGGAGCTTCTGCACCACATGCCCAACCTGCACAAGAGCATCAGGCAGGACTCTGCACAAGCCTTGCGCTGCACACAGCAGCGATGTAAGATGGACAGACAGACAAGCAGGCAGGCCCACAAGGGAGGCACTCACGTAGGTGAGCTTGCAGACGGCGTTGGCCTTTACAGCGATGTTGTCTTGCTTCAGTTCCTGCTTGATCTCGTCGATGCACTGAGAGATGTACTTGGCCTGGGTGGGAGACAGCAGTGTGATGCGAAACAATCAGTGGCCAGGCCGGAGGTGGCCAGCAGGTGCTCTAGGAGGTGGGCAGGACGGAGAGTCGAGCCAGCTTGGTTGCACAGAGACCTGAACCCCAGCTATGTGTCAAAGTCCAACTGGGCACCTATTTATTCTCTACTGGTTGGAAAATCCAGCACAGGGGAATCTAGGGTTGGGAAGTAGACACATGGAACTGGGAGAGGCTAGTGACTCTTCTCAGTGACAGGAAGGGAAGGCGGAATTCTGGACCCAGGTAGTGTTGCAGTCACCTGCCTGATCCACCTTTGCTACAGAGCCCATTGAACCCCCTTTTCTGCCCATGGGCTGCTCTGCACAGTCCTACTCATTGGTATTCACCCTTGACCTCCCCCCTCCCCTGGCACAAGCTCAGCAAATAAACTAAAAGACTTCTTGGGTCACACAGGTCAACCTAAGAGGACTGAGGCAAAGTCCAGAGAAAGTGAGATGTGGGCCCTAGGCAGTACCACCTACACCACTCTCGGACAAGCACAAAAGGAGTCAAAGCAGCCCCCAGGACAGCAGGAGCTGGAGGAGGCGCTGAGGTGCAGCCACAGCAGGGCATGGAGCCTGGCTCTGCCGTGACAGCAGAACCAGCAACCCCATCAGAGGTGCAGCACTGCACACCCCAGAGCCCTCTACCACACTCCCATGGGTATCAGCTTCCACCCCAAGGCCCCATAAAGCTGACCTAATAGGCTGCTTGTGGAACCATCACTGCCCAGGGTGTCTTGTTCCTAGCATGGGGAAGAGCCACAGTTGTTCAGCACCCTCTCAACAACAGATTGATTCACTTTGGACTCTTGGGTTTCATATAGCCCAGACTGCCATGTATTGAACTCCTGACCCCCATGGGATGGCAGGCATGGGCTACCGCGCCTGGCTAATCAGAGTACTTTCCTCAATATTTTATGATCTGGACTGAGTCCAATGGAACAAGTGTCACCATAGTCCACCTCAAGACACTAAATGACACTCGGGGATCCTTGGCATCGCCCTGCTGTAGGAATGGCATGCCTTGCCTCTCCCTTCAGAGAACTGGGATTGAAAAGGGAAGAACCCAAGGTCAGCATCTGTGAAAGGGGTGGACCCTCAGTTGGAGGGAGGGTGGAGCTTGAAGAGTAAACCAAGTGGCAACTCAAGAAGTGCCAGAGTTCCATTTGGCAAGTGATGCCTGCCCAAATACTCAGAGCAGCGCTCTACCAGGACTCAGAAGCTGCATGTTCACAGTCTCTGCAATATCCTCCTGGTTTTCAGGAGGGAAGGCCACTGTTGCCCAAAACACAACCTAAAGAGACTCTACTCCCCAGGTCTGGTAGGGCAAGCCTGTAATCACAGTACATGAGAGACCGAGGCAGGGGGACTGCCTCAAATTCCAGGCCAGACTGGATTACATAGCAAAGTCCCTGACTCAAAAACCCAAACTAAAAAAGAAACAAAGAGGGGCTGGAGAGATGGTTCAGCAATTAAGAACAATGGCTGCTCTTGTAGCGGTGAGTTCAATTCCTAGTAATACTGGCTCACAACCATCTACAGTGGGATCTGATGCCCTCTTCTGGCATAAAGGCATACATGCAGACAAAGAACTCAACATTAAAAAATAAATAAATCTTACAAGAAAAAGGGTTGGCAAAATTGCCCAGAGGTTAATAGCTCTGACTACTCTTCCAGAGGTCCTGAGTTCAATTCCCACAACCATCTCTAACAGAATCTGATGCCTGCAGGCAAACATGAAGGCACAACACGGAATACATTAAATATGGCTCAGTGGGTAAAGCGCTGTTCGTGCTGAGGACATGTGCAATCCCAGGTGGAGACAGAAACTTCAGGAGTAATGGACAGGCCAGCCTGTCCATATCAGGAGTGTCAGAGATTGCCTCAGATGTGTACTGCTTGCCACACACGAGCACTCCTTACACAGGAGTGTAAGGGCTCTGGTATAATGTAATTCACCCAGTGGATTTTTACAGCCTTGGCACAGGAGCTGAGGTTGTTAGGTATAAATCCCAGGGGGGGAACAGAGAACAGAAGAGGGAAAATATTTTTTAAAACAGCAACTCAAACCACCCCCCATTCGGTGAGAGACAAGAAACTCACAGTTTAGCCAGGAGTGGTGACACATGGTTTTAATCCTACAACTTCAGGTGGCAGAGGCAGGTGGATCTCTGTGAGTTCAAGTCCAGCTTGGTCTACAGAGTGAGTTCCAGAACAGCAAGGGCTACACAGTGAGACCCTGTCTTGAAAAACCATACAAAAATAAGAAAGAAAATAAATTCCCAATTCAAGAAGCAGCACGGGGCTAACGTGCTCTTTCACTGGGCCAGGGTCTGATGTGCAACTCACAAGGACTATAACTCAAGTTCCAGGGCATCCAGTGCCCTCTTCTGGCCTCTCCAGGCACTGTGTGCCCATGGTGTACAAATATGCATCCCTTATCCCAACTGTCATGATACCCATGCCTATATAGAGATACTCTATCTCAAAACATAAAATAAAAACAACAGCAACAAAGGTATGCTCCTGAAAACAAACTCTGCAAGCTGTCCTTTGACCTCTATATGGACACTGTGGCCTGTCTAGACACAGCAGGGCTGTTATCTCCTCAGGCTGCAGGTGCATTCCTGTCATCCTAGTACTTAAAAAGGTGGGGGAGGCAGGAGGACCTCTGAGTTTGAGACCAGCCTGGACTACAGAGTGAGATCCTGTCTCTAAAAGAAATGAAAGCCAAGCCTGAACCCGAGCTTGAGCCCTTGAAATAACATAGTAGTAGAGAAGAGACAGACAGACAAAATAAAAACAGGGCAGACACACTTTCTCCAGATACTTTTGCTTCTGTGGTGCTGGGGAAGATGTCCAAGGCCTTGGGCAGCCCAGCGCCTGCTCACCACTGTTACACCAAAGCCCTGGACTTCGCAAATATGCCTCACTGTGTAGCCCAGGCTGGCCTTAAAGGTGGACCTTCCTGCCTGTGACAACTGGCTTTGTAAAAGAGGGGGCTGCTTTCTCAGGCTGATAAGAAGGCAGCTGCCAAACCCAGAGAAGCCAGGCAGAAACCAATGGCCCAGCTTGCACTTCCTGGTTGAGTACTGAAATCCTGGTTCCCCAGGTGAGCCTAGCAAGGGCATTAAAGGTCATAAAAAAAAACACAGAAAAACCCAAGCGTCTGATAAAGACTATACCAGCCTGCTCATAAGCAGGCAGTTGTGGCAGGAGGGGCTGACAAGCAACATGGCTCACGTTCTGGGAGACAGGCATACTTCAACTTCAGGACAGGAACTGATACATGTGGGCAGGAGTCTCCTTGGGTTACTGTCTAGGCGAGCACAGCTATCACTCATGTGGCTCCAGGGGGCACCCACATCCTGCGTGCCCCAGCATCCAGAAGCTCACGGCTCCTTCCTTCCCCTAGAACTTGCTGCACTCTCCCAGGCTCCGCCATTTTCCCCTTCCTGCTTCCCTGAGGACCCGATGATGAGACGGGTCCAGACAATCCAAGATGGTGCCCAGTTCAGGATCCTCAATTTGATCCCATCTGCAGAATTCCTTCTGTCACTGGAGGGCATGTGTTCACAGGTCTCACATGGGCACCTCTGGTGGAAAAAAAGTCACCTCAGGGCACCCAAGTCACCCAAAGTAGGAGCAAGACTGAGCCAGGAGCTGTGGCTCCCATGGCTTCAGCGGAGAAACCAAGAGATGGAGAACTGGCCCCACCTGCAACACAGAAAGGGAATGTGGATGTGCAGGGAGCCTGGGAAGTAAGGTGACAGGTGATATCTGGAGACTACATGGAACCCAGATAACAGCATAGGAAGCCTAGCTTACAAAGAGAAGTGCTGGGGGGAGCTAAAGCCTCTGTATAAGCAAGCAAATTGAGCAAAGGAAACAGGATCCAAAGGGATTCCAATATCTGTCCTTTGAGTTAATCAACAAGTTGATGTCAAGTTCAGTCTGGGCAACTCTGCATAGCCCATCTCAAAATGAAAAGTAAAAGACAGTGCTAGGAGTGCAGCTCAGAGGTAGAACCCCCCCCAAACACCAGGATTCTCCCAGCAGTAGTTTGGGGGTATGGTCAGGGGTGGAGCCCCTGCCTAGAACCCCCCCAGTGAGGACTAGAAATGTAGCTCAGGGGTAAAAAACACGCCCATAAAGAACTGGCCCAAAAGTTCTACTATCACAAAAAGACAAACCTGGGCAACACAGCGACACTGTCTAAAAGTAAAAAGTAGAGAACATTAAGCGGTTAGCGGTTAAGGGCACTGGCTGCTCTTCCAGAGGTCCTGAGTTCAATTCCCAGCAGCCACATGGTGGCTCACAACCATCTGTAATCAGATCCAGTGCCCTCTTCTGGTCTGCAGCCATACCTGCAGGCAGAACCTTGCATACATAATAAATAAATAAATAAATAAATAAATAAACAAACAAATAAATAAATAAATAAATCTTTTAAAAAAAATCGGAGAGCATCAGCCATTTGTGCTGGGCACAAAATAGGCAGGAAAAGAATGGCCAAGGCAGAGCAAAGGACACAGGTAGCTTCAAGCACAGGTCACGAGAACAGCCATGAGCTCCCAGCCTGTCAAGGAGCCAGGCTAGTATTTATTTCAAACAAAAGTCCAACCCAGGACCTGGAGCAGCCCCTGACCCTGAGGACAGGACTGCACACACCTGTGGGTGGCTAGACAGAAACATGCTATGGTGGTAGCCAAGTCCAACAAGGTCAGACTATAGTGGTGAATGAAGTCTGGTCACCAGCTGGAGCAGAATGGCAGGGGCCTTGACACACAGGGTACAGATGCATGGAGTCAATCCACCTCCTTCCTGATCAAGGGGGGGGTGTTGAGAGTCACCTGGGATGTCACCATCAGTCACTAATGGGGTGCCACAAGTACCAGAGAGCACTTCTGGTCCTAGAAGTTCCTAGAAACTTCCAAGAGCCAGGCAATGAAGCAGGACCAACAGTAGCAAGGGATATCTTCTGGAAATCTGGAAATCCTAGCTCTACAGACATTACCACAGAGAAGACATGTCTCCACCCAGCTCGTGGAACATTCCATCAAAGGGGAACAGCTAAAAACCCATGAGATAGCTACACCAGCATTTCAGAAACAACTAGGCTGGCCTGATTGCACCGTACAGACTGGCCAGTGCCCAGAGGAAGCTTACAGAAAGTGCTGAGCTAAATGCAGCCGGATGTTTGGAGACCTGGCTTGCTGCAGAAAAACTTACTCCAGGGGGTATTCTGCAGTGTAAGCTTTTGTTTTGCTTTTTTTTTTTTTTTTTTGACTTTCTGCAAGGTACCTAGGATAGAGGCCAAGGCGTCATGCCTGTTATGGAAGTGGCTGCTTTGAAGGAGCGGGGGAAGCTGAGTGGGAAGGATGCTTTCTGTTCTTATTTAACAACATCAAAAGTGTGTTAAAAAAAACAATTAAAGTTTTACAGGAGGATAAGCAAGCACAGCGCACCTCTAATGCTAGCATTCAGGAGGCAGAGGCAGGAGAATCTGAGCGAGCTGGAGGCCAGCCAGGGTTACATAGTGAAGCATAGCTCAAGGCAAAGATGGAGGATGTAGCTTAGTAATAGAGCTCTACCAAATACCTGGAGTCTCCCAGGTCACAGCTGGTGGGAGGTGCTAAGAATTTAAAGGCTGGAGGTGGCTCAGCAGTTAAGAGGGCTTGCTGCTCTTGCAGAGGACCTGAGTTTGGTTCCCAGCACCCATGTCCGGAGGCTCACTACCAACTGTAACTACAGCTCCTGCAGGCAGATCCAATGCCCTCACCTGGCTCTGCAGGCATCCACACACACGGGAGACACACAAATACACACTTATTACATAAAGGAAAGTAACCTTTGAAAAATAGAGAGCTGGTTAGTGGTGGTGCACACCTTTAATTCCAGCACTTGGGAGACAGAGGCAGGCAGATCTCTGAGTTCGAGGCCAGTCTAGTCTACAGAGTGAGTTCCAGGTCAGTCAGGATTGTTACAGAGAGAAACTTTGTCCTGAAAAACCATAAATAAAAGATCATCTCAAAAACCAACTAAAAACCCACAAAACTTCCAGAGTGCACATACCTACACTTCAAATACTTGGGAGGCTAAAGCAGGAAGATTACAGCTCCTAAGCCAGTCTGGGTTGCACAGTGATATCTGTGTCAACCACACTGCCAAGCAAGGGATGGTCACTGCATAGCTTCTGCTGCAAGGCTGCCCAGCAGTGACTGCCCTGCATCAGCACCACCAACGGAGCAAGTGCTCACAGTCAGTGCTGGGCCCCTGACAACACACTCAGGACCTTGACAATGGTCTCCAAGCAGGAGCAGGATAGTCTCCAAGAAGGAGGGATGCTTAGCAGTTAAAGGTAGGCTCACAACCAATCTAAGAATGGCCAGGCGGCCAGCAGCAGAAGCCATGTAGATGAAGGCAGGCCTTGGAGGGCTTTCTGCACCGGCCCCCGCTCTGCACTACTGAAAGCACTCCCTCCACTGTACACGTGTTTCACACCAAAGACACTAGGAAAAACAAAACAACAAGCCTCCATGGACACCTGTGGAGCAGGCACAGGCTATCCACACCAATTCCCAATGAAGACAGGCGCCTAGGGGTAGGGATCATGAAGAGCAAAGCACAACACAGGCTCCTGAGGCCATGGCACACGCTCCTAAGAATCAGTCATCCCAGCACTGGGTAGGCTGAGGCAGGAGAATCATAAGCTTCAAGCCAGCCTGGGTTATGTACCTAGCTAGAGCCTGTTTGAGGAACCCAAACTAAAACGTAGGTAACCTCTGCTGCAGGCTTCCCAGAGGACACTCACTGACCAGGTGAACGGGGAGGAATGAGGAGGCAGGGGCTCCCTTTCAGAGCAGAGGACCACAAGAGAGCACAAAGGAAAGTTCAAGTTTCTCAGCAAAATGCAGGCCAGTCATCTACTTCCACTGGTGTAGCAACCAGAAGAGGGGCGTTACGGAGAAACTATCGTCCCAGTCAGGGGTCTGCTTCCTGAACTCTGGGTCACAAGCAACCAGGCCCAGAAGGTCCTTGTCCCGGGTGCCCCCGTTCAGGACGGCCTTCCTGCACAGGCCTGTGGCCTTCCACTGAGTCAGGAGGGAGGCGGCCGCTATCTCACTTCTCCTTAATCTAGGTCACAGGCTGGGGGAGGAAAGGAAGCAGACTCGTGGTCACAGCTTAACTTCTGGAAAGATCACTCTTACACCCTGACTTCTAGGTTTCCCCATTCCAGGACACCCCTGGGACTCGGGCTGCAAACACTGGTATTTCGGGGGATCGGGGGACAGGAACTGAGACCTGGCAGGCTTCCCGACAGGCCCCAGAGGGCAGGCTGGACCCGAGCCTTGGTTCCCTGGGAGGGAGGGTCACCTGACTGCTCTGCTCCCAGAACCTCGGCCTAAGCACGCACACCGCCGCGCTAGCTCTCTGGGAGGCCGGCTCCCCTGCGAGCAGGTAAACTGAAGTCAAGGGGAGGCCTCTGGCCAGCGCTGGCTCCCAGTGGACAGGGTGGAAGCCCGGAAAGTGGCTCCTGGTGACACCAGAGGAGACACCGGAGCCGCTTGGGGCAGCGTCTGTTTCAAGACGACAGGAGCTGCTGGGGGGTAAACTGAGGCCAAGCGAAGCTGCGCAGTGCTGCGGCTCTCGAGCAGGCGGCACGAGAATGGCGAGGGGGTCGAGGAGGCGCCTGCGAGGCGGGCCGGAGGGAAGAGCCGGGCAGCCCCGCTCCGCGCAGGCTCACCTCGTCCTCCTTGTGGTTGCGGATGCCGCGCACCAGATCCTGCAGGTTCTTGTCGAACATGCGGTCGATACTGCCCTTGACCATCTTGAGGGCCATCGCGGCGGCCCGCGAGCTGCGGCCTCCGAGGGGAACGCCGCCGCCGCGGCCCTAGGAGGCGCGGGGACGCGGCGATCACACCTCGGGCGCGCGCTGCGCTGCGCTTCCGGCCGCCGCGGAGCGGGTGACGTGGAGGCCAGAGCGACGGCTGCGGCCCGAGACCAGTCCGAGGAGAGGGGCGGCCAAGGCGGCCCCGCTGCTACAGCCCCCTCGCCTCCGAGCTCAGGGCCGTTCGCAAATGGCGGCCAAGATGGCGGTGGGTCAGCTGACGGAGAGCCTCGGCGTCCCGGAAGCCCCGCCCCACCAGGAAGCCCCGCCCCCGCCCTGCAGTTTCCTTGACAACCACACGCCACCCAATAGGAAAGCAGACACCGCCCGTGGCCACCTTGCGGTTCGCCCCTTCCCGTGGAGCGCCCCGAAGTCTCATTGGTGAGCAGCACCCACGGGCGTCCTAACCGCGCCTCCTAAGGCGGACCCCAAGTGTGCGGTGAGGGGCTCCCCACGCCACTGAATGACGGCAGTGGGCGTGGTCTGGTGTAGGTGCGGCGAAGTGAGGGCGGAGCTCCCACGTGGAACTTATTCCGCAAGTTCCTGGTGAAGAATTCCTCCAGCTCTGCCTTTTCTGAGTCTAAGAGGTGACGCGGCGGGAATCGTCAGGAGTCAGTCAGAAGTCCAGAGGCTGAGACTGGAGCGTCTGTACGAAACCCTGTCTACCACGCCATCAACCTCCCTGTCATCCTAGCACTCCGGAGGCAGAGGCAGGAGAATCTGAAGTTCAGAGCCAGTCTTGAATACTGTAATGGCTATACACAAATGTAAGCGTAAAGATTGGGGACTGACACAGCATTAATGCCCCTGCCTCAAATCCCTCCGTGAGGAGCTGGGGGCGTGGTCATTCATCATGAAAGCCCCTGTGAGACTGGGCACAGTACAGGATCAGAGTATAGACTTCCTCTCAGAACCTCAGTGAGGGGTTAAGGTGAATGGCTCAGAAGTGAGTCTTATACTGAGTCTGGCATGCACGAAGCCCTAGATTAAATCCCCAATACTGAAACATAAATGACAAAAGTGGGGCTGGAGAGATGGCTGCTCTTCCGGGGATCCTGTGTTCATTCCCACCGCCCCCATCGTGACTCACAGTCGTCTGTAACTCCAGTTCCAGGGCATCCGTAGCCCTCTTCTAGCCTCCTCTGGCACCAGGCACAAAAGTGGCACAGACATTGACCCAGTCACTTTCCCATTGCTGTGAAAAACATCATCACCAAAGCAGCTTGTAAAAGAAATATTGGTTTTGAGGCAGGGTCTCTCTGTGTAGTCTTGGCTGTCCTGGAACTCACTCTGTAGGCAAGGCTGGCCTTGAACTCACCTCTGCCTCCTGAGTGTTGGGATAAAAGTACCAGCACTGCCTAGCTAAAGGAATTTTTTTTTTTTTGCTTTGCTTTTTCGAGACAGGGTTTCTCTGTGGTTTTGGAGCCTGTCCTGGAACTAGCTCTGTAGACCAGGCTGGTCTCGAACTCACAGAGATCCGCCTGCCTCTGCCTCCCGAGTGCTGGGATTAAAGGTGCGCCACCACCGCCCGGCTAAAAACATGTTTTTTGAACAGATTTTTAGTATTTATTTTTATTTGTTTATTTATTTTGTATATTTATTTATGTATGTATATTTATTTGTTTGTTTATTATGTATACAGTGTTGTATCTGTGTGTATCCCTGCAGGCCAGAAGAGGGCACCAGATTTCATTACAGATGGTTGTGAGCCACCATGTGGTTGCTAGGAATTGAACTCAAGACCTCTGGAAGAAGCCCGGCGGTGGTGGCACACGCCTTTAATCCCAGCACTCGGGAGGCAGAGGCAGGCGGATCTCTGTGAGTTCGAGGCCAGCCTGGTCTACAAGAGCTAGTTCCGGGACAGGAACCAAAAAGCTATGGAGAAACCCTATCTCGAAAAATCCAAAAAAAAAAAAAAAAGAAAGAAAGAGAAAGAAAGACCGCTGAGCCGTCTCTCCAGCCCCTAAAGGAAATATTTAATGAGGCCTATGGTCAGAAAGTTAGAGTCCATGAAGGTAGAGCAAAAGCATGGTGTCAGGAACAGCTGGGAACTCAACTCTTGAACCACAAACAGGATGCAGAGACACTGGGAATCTAAGAGCTCAAGGCCCCTCCTCAGCGACTGACCTCCTCCCACAAAGCCACACTTGCTAATGCTTCCCAGACAATCCTGGAAACTAGGGTCCGAGTATTCAGCGTAGGAGCCTATGGGGCCATTCTCATCTAAACCCTGTGTTTCCGGACAGGGTTTCCCTGTGTAGCCCTGGCTGTCCTGGAACTCACTCTGTAGACCAGGCTGGCCTTGGAGTCACGGAGATCCACCTGCCTCTGTCTCCCTTGGGAAAGCACTAGGACTAAAGGCAACAGTCATCACACCTGGCTTAAATAGCATTTTACTTTGACTGCTGAGAGTTTGAAGACAGCCTGAACTACACATTGAATTTCAGGGCACGGTGTCATACAGACAAAAGCTCTATCCATCAGGTAAATACAGCCGGGCATGGTGGCTCACACCCAGAAGGCCAAGGCAAGAGGAAGAGAGGCTCTGTAATTACACAAAATAAATAAACAAAGAGAGAAAGAAATTATGCCGGCCCAACATCCTATCACCTAAGAGTTATAGAGAAGAGCAGCGGAACTTCAGGTTTCTTTTGGGCTACATAGTAAATCAAAGGCTACAAGAGACCTTATCTCAAACACCTCAAAATGAGCCGGGCAGTGGTGGCGCACGCCTTTAATCCCAGCACTCGGGAGGCAGAGGCAGGTGGATCTCTGTGAGTTCAAGACCAGCCTGGTCTACAAGCTAGTTCCAGGACAGGCTCCAAAACCACAGAGAAACCCTGTCTCGAAAAACCAAAAAACAAAACAAACAAAAAAAAAAAAACCTCAAAATGAAGCAGGCGTGATGACCCACATCTTTAATCTCAGCCTTGGGAGGCACAGGGAAAAGGATCTCTGTAAGTTCTGGCCCAGCCTGGTCTACATAGTTCTAGGCCAGCCACAACTACAAAAAGAGACTCTGTTGAAACAGGTTCTAACGTCTGGAGCTACAGTTCCCTGCAGAGTGTTTGCCTAACACCCAGACTCCACAGAAACCAGCCTCTTAGTGCCAGCACTCTGCAAGAAGGCAGCGGGAATCAAGAGTCGAAGATCAGCCTGGCCTAACAAGACTCAATTTTGACATAAAAACAAAAAAGGAAACAATTAGAGTTAATGACTGTAGAAGAGCATTTGACAGACAGATCAGACATCTGGGAGCTTAGGCACGATATACAGCCCTCTGTGGCCAGTAGGGGGTAGTGCTGGCCAGGCCCAGAGGTGACAAGCTAGGCAGACTGACCCGGTCAGATGTTCAAGGCTCCGTTATCAATCACACTTCATTCCTAAATCCTTCACACATCTGCAAAGATTCTGTCCTCCTACTCATCAAAAACCCACCCACCCGGCCGGCGATGGTGGCGCATGCCTTTAATCCCAGCACTCGGGAGGCAGAGGCAGGCGGATCTCTGTGAGTTCGAGACCAGCTTAGTCTACAGAGTGAGTTCCTGGTCAGCTAGGGATACACAGAGAAACCTTGTCTCACAGCCACAACCACAACAAAGGAGTTGGTGGGGTCAGGGTCACTGGAGAGATCGCTGTTTAAGAACACGTGCTGTTCTTTCAGAAGATTCCGGTTCAATTCCCAGCGCGCACATATTGGTTCACAACCATCTGTAACTCCAGTTCCAGGGGATCTCACATCTGATTTCCACCGGTCTCTGGGCACCAGCAGACATGCATGCAGGCAAAACACACATACACACAAAGTAAATAAATCTAAAAAAAGAACATGGGGCTGGAGTTGGCTCAACAGTTAAGAGCACTGACTGTCCTTCCAGAGGACCCAGATTCAATTCCCAGCACCCACAAGGCTGCTCGAGGCTGTCTGTACCTTTGTTTCATGAGGCCCTTTTCCCCACAGCAAAGTCTGCAGCCCGCTGCTGCCCCTTTCCTTGCGGTTCCTTTAGGAAGATGAACAAGATCTTCCTCAGGCAGCGGGTGGAGCTGTCCGTGGTGCTGAATTTCCCCGGCTGGCTCTTGCCTCTCCAAGGCAAGGTTGTAGCATCAGGGGGCCAGACTCCCACCTCCCCTCGTCTTGCTAATTCCTGTTCCCCAAGCTTTCTTACTGACAGACAAGACTCGCTGTGCATATTTGCTCAAGCATCCACTTACGAAGGCCGAAGGCCAACCTTGGTGTGGTTCCTCAGATTCTGTCCAGCTTGTTTTTTGGATCCTTCTGTCTCTGCCTCCCTGGGATCACAAGTGTGCACCATCATGGCTGGGTCTATTGTAGATTCTGGGGATCAAACTCAGGCCCTTGAGACTTCAGGGCAGGGTCTTAACCAACCCTCTAGTATTTAATTCTTATTTATTTATTTATCTATTTATTTATTTTTGTTTTTATTTGGTTTTTTGGTTTTTTGTTTGTTTGTTTGTTTTTCAAGACAGGGTTTCTTTTATTATTTTTAAATATTTATTTATTTATTATACAATATTCTGTCTGTGTGTACGCCTGCAGGCCAGAAGAGGGCACCAGACCTCATTACAGGTGGTTGTGAGCCATCATGTGGTTGCTGGGAATTGAACTCAGGACCTTTGGAAGAGCAGACAATATTCTTAACCACTGAGCCATCTCTCCAGCCCCAAGACAGGGTTTCTCTGTGGTTTTGGAGCCTGACCTGGAACTAGCTCTTGTAGACCAGGCTGGTCTCGAACTCACAGATATCCGCCTGCCTCTGCCTCCCAAGTGCTGGGATTAAAGGCGTGCACCACCACTGCCCGGCCTTTATTTGTTTTTTTGACATAGAGTTTCTCTTTGTATTGTAGTCTTTGCTTGTCCTTGACTGTCCTGGAATTTGCTCTGTATGCCAGGTTTGATTCGAATTCACAAAGATCTTCCTGCCTCTGCCTCCCAAGTACTGGGATTAAGGGCAAGTGCCACCGCCGCATGGTCAGTAATCGATTATTTTTAAAAAGTTTTCTTTTTTAATCCAAGCATAGTAAGTTTTGCATGCCTGTAATTTTCCGAGCACTCAGGAGACAGAGGTAAGTGGACATTTGTGAGTTCAGGGACAACCTGGTCCATAAAGTGAGTTCCAGGTCAGACAGAGCTACACATTGAAAACCTGCCTCAAAACAAACAAACAAACAACTTAAAATTAAACAACTTTTTATGAACTCTATTTATTTATGGCATATATGCTGTGTGCATGTGGTCAGAGGACACAACTTTTTAAAAAAATATTTATTTATTTATTTATTTATTTATTTATTTATTATGTATATAATATTCTGTCTGTGTGTATGCCTGCAGACCAGAAGAGGGCACCAGACCTCATTACAGATGGTTGTGAGCGAGCCACCATGTGGTTGCTGGGAATTGAACTCAGGACTTTTTTTTTTTTTT
>NC_022027.1:3052474-3053881 GCF_000317375.1 Microtus ochrogaster | reverse complement strand
CCTGCCTCTGCCTCCCGAGTGCTGGGATTAAAGGCGTGCGCCACCACTGCCCGGCTCCAATTATTTTTTTAAATATCTATTTATTTATTATTTATACAATATTCTGTCTGTGTGTATGACTGCAGGCCAGAAGGGGGCCAGACCCCATTATAGATGTTTGTGAGCCACCATGTGGTTGCTGGGAATTGAACTCAGGACCTTTGGAAGAGCAGACAGTGCTCTTAACCTCTGAGCCATCTCTCCAGCCCCCTCCAATTATCTTCAGACTATTTTTTTTCCCTCATTTTTAGCTCTGGCTTTCCTGGAACTAGCTACATAAACCAGGGTGGCCTCAAACCCACAGAGATCCACCAGCTTCTGCCTCCTCAGTGCTGGGATTAAAGACATGCACCACTACTACCAGACTGTGTATGTATGTGTTTTATATATATTTGAGGACTTCGCCTGCGTGTATGTCTATGCAGCCCACTAAGGCAAGATTCAATGTGACATGACACCTCACGTCGTCCCTGTCACCAGAACTTCCCCAGCAGGAACCCAGCAGCCTTTCTCTCCCTAAGCTGCCTCCATCAGGAAGTTATCCCAGTCAGGTGTTAAGTGACATACAGACTTGCACAGACAGACATGGCTGGGAGGGACAGGGGGTCTGGATCTGGAAGAGACTGTATTCTGCAGTCATAATGTCTTTGACTCTCAACCTGTATCTTCCCACTTGTCACCTTGAGGTGACACCTTGAGCCAGCCTTTGAAGCTAGCTTGTCTTTAGGCATGCTACCCGTGAGAACAGAAGCCAAGCCGCACCCCTTAAGCTTCTGTGATGCTGATTAAAAAAGAAAAGAGATTTATCTTTGTGTGTCTCGCCTGCATGCATGTCTGTGCACCACATGCGTGCAGTGCCTGCAGAGAACAGAAGGGACGTCGGATTCCCTGGAACTGGGGTTACAGATGGCGGTACACCACCATGTGAGTGCTGGACACCAAACTCAGGTCTTCTGCAAGAGCAGTCAGTGCTCATATGGTGAGCCATCTCTCCGGGGCCCCATTTTCTTTTCTGTGAGTGTGGAGGTCAGAGTATATCTAGGTGGGTGGGTGGGGTGCGGAAGTTGGAGCATGTTGGGGGGTAGGTGCAGATGTGGAGGTCAGAGGACAGCCTCAGTTACGATGTTTAGGAATGCTGTCCACTCCTTTTTCTTTTTTAAAAGTTTGTTTCATATATATAGTGTTCTGCTTGTATGTATGCCTGCATGCCAGAAGAGGGCACCAAATCTCATTATAGCCACAATATGGTTGTTGCTGAACTCAGGACCTGTAGAAGAATAGCCAGTGCTCTTTTTTTTTTGTTTTTTGTTTTTTTTCGAGACAGGGTTTCTCTGTGGTTTTGGAGCCTGTCCTGGAACTAGCTCTTGT
>NC_022027.1:3038058-3052374 GCF_000317375.1 Microtus ochrogaster | reverse complement strand
TGGTCTCGAACTCACAGAGATCCACCTGCCTCTGGCTCCCAAGTGCTGGGATTAAAGGTGTGTGCCACCACCGCCGGGCTAGGCTAGCCAGTGCTCTTAAGCCATCTCTCCAGCCCCCTTTTTAAAATTTTTCAAGACAGGGTTTCTTTGTGTAATAACTTTTCCCTGACTGTCTTGGAACTAGCCCTGTAGATCAGGCTGACCTCAAACTCACAGAGATCAGCTTGCCTCTGATACTGGGATCAAAGGCGTGCGCCACCGCTGCTGGGCTTAACCCACTCTTGAGCCAGGGTGCCTCTCAGCCTGCAACTCACTGATTAGACCAGGTTAGCTCCTGAGTCTGCTTTCCCAGGTCCTAAATTTCCGGTGTCAGTGGCCACCACACTGGGCTGGCATTTGTGTGTGAGCGCCAGGGCCAAACTGGGAACCTTGTCTTTGCAAGGCAAACTCTTTACCAACTAAGCCATCTTCCCAGGTCTTCTTTTTTTCTCTTTTGTGTGTATGTTTGTGTGATGTGACATCAGGGATGTGTGGAGGTCTGGGCTCAAGGTCCACTGTCTTTCCCCAATCCTCTCCACCTTAGGCACTGCAGCTGTAGCTTGGCTTCCTCTGGGATGCCGCGTCTGCCTCTGTCCTAGGATTAGCTGCCGTGTCCATGCAGCATTGCCTCTGGTTCTGGGGGTCCTAGCTCTGCGGCAAGCACTTTTTCAGTGGTGCCTCCACCCCAACTCCCCCTCTTTTTAAAAGACACTGTCTCCTCTAGCCCAGGCTGACCTCGAGCTCACTGTGTGGCCTAGCATAACCTTGGCCTCCTGACTGCTCTGAGTCCACTTCTCAGGGCCGGGCTGGCAGGCTATGCCACCACACCCAGTTAGGAGTTGCTGGTGATTCCACCCAGGGCTTCCCGATTGCTGTCTGTCAGCCCCGCCCCCCCTTAGTCCTAGGTTTGGTGTTTGCTGGAACTTTCGATCCTCCACCCCAGCCTCAGGAGTGCTGGGAGAACAAGCACAGTGCTGGCTGGGAGGGAAGGAGTGGCCGGGCACAAACCCCCGTCTTCCTTAGCTATTACTCAGGCTTCCAGAAATAGAGCCGAGTGCACACAGATATAGAGACAGAGGTTTATTTTAAGATGTGACTCACACAATCCTGTGGGCTCTAAGCCCAAAATTAGCACAGCCGGCCAACAGCCTTGAGACCAAGGAAACGCAGGAAGCTCAGAGAAACTTCAAAGACGGGGGAGGGGACACCACCGGAAGGACTCACTCTCCCTCCGGACCCACAGTGGGGAGTTCTTTGTCCCTCTGGACCCACAGTGTGTGGGGGTCACCGTCCCTCTAGAACCACCGTGGGGGAACTCCCTCTCCCTACGGTGGGAGGGGTTCCTTTCCGGACCCACAGTGGGGGGGTTCCTTTTCCCTCAGGACCCACAATGTGTGTGTGGGGGTTCCCTCTCCCTCCGGACCCACAGTGTGGGGGAACTTTGCTTATTTCAGATGATGACCGAGGTGGATAACAAAGAAAGTCATCACACAGTGGGTATCCTTTTGAGGTCCTGCATGTACTCCCCCACATCCCAGTACATAACCCCCACATTCTAGCACTTGGAAAGTTGAGGCAGGGAGATGGTAAATTCAAACATTTCTGGGCAATTTAAAATTCAAGACTGGGGCGTGATCAGGGTGGAGCCCCTGCCTAGATCCCCAATGAGGAGCTAGAGGCATATGGGGGGGTGGAGCCCCACTACCAGTGAGGGGGCTGGGGGCGTAGTTTAGTGGTAGCGTCCTAGCCTAGCTTCCTGGAGGTACCAGTTTCGACCTTACCTCTAGCAAACAAAGCACAAGGGACCTAGGAAATTCTAAGACCACTGAATTGTCTTAGAGACCACAGTGATGGGATACTGTCTTGTGGGTAGAGATGGAGTCACTCTGGGCAATCAGGGTAGGAGGGTGGCTCTGGATCTCTTGGAGTAACATCAAGTCAAATAAGGAAAGTGAGTAACAGAGTAACAGGATTGGACCTCCCTTCTGGAGGGAGTGAGGAATTTGATCAGATAAAAACAATGATCACAACCCTGTCTCACCCCTTAATCAGAGCTCAGGAGGCAGAGGCAGATTGTTTTCTGTGAGTTCAAGGCCAGCCTGGCCTACAGAGCTAGCTTCAGGGTTACACAGTGAGTGCCTCTCTCTCTTTCTCAAAAGAAAAGAATGTAGAACGAGAAAACAAAAGCAAACCTAGAAGGAACCTAGGTGCTTTTCTACCTGAGAGAGATTTGGAAGAGAAAAGGGAACAGGGGAGGGACTAGTCCAGTGTGTGTGTGTGTGTGTGTGTGTGTGTGTGTGTGTGTTGGGGGGGGGTGTCCAGGAGTGGAGTGGTGAGACCAGAGGGGGAGGGGAAGGTGGAAGTTGACCTTGATCCTCCGAATTGGGAAAAGGGGGGGGGGAAGGATGTAGCTCTATCTGAAGGGGTTGGGAGTGTGGGCTTGAGGGAGTGGGGGAGGGGCCAGTGCCTCAGGCAGCGGGGTGCAGAGCCTGGCTAAGGGGAGGAGGGGCTAGAGCAAAAAAAAATGGACAAAAAACCATATATATAAATTTTGTTCATTTGTATTGAAAGACCCCTGGTGCGGGGAGACTCTCACTCAAGTCTCGGGATAACACGACCCCCCCAGTAACTCATGAGAGACCGTCCTTGCTGCAATCACAGGAGGCTTTAATTGATGAGATGAGTTGGGAACCAGTGCACTGGGGCCCAGACTCATAACCCCTGCAGGGGAAGAGTTCGACCCCGAGTGACCGGGAGAAGGAGTTTTTAAGGGTAGAAACCACAGCCCAGTAATCCGAAAGGGGCAGGGAGGGCGTCACAGAAAGTCACAAGGGGACAACTCCCTGCCTCTCAAGATCACTCAAGGTCATAATCAGCTAGTTCTTGAAACAGAGTATTCCAAAAATATCAATGATAATCACAAGGGGGAAACTCCCTGTTTCTCAAGATTATTCTCAAGATTATAATCTAACTTTATCTTCAGCTAGTTCCTGAAACACTTAGTCACTGAACGGGCTAATCCTAGATTTTTGATTCTTCTCTTCCTGCTTGGATTTTTGGCTATTTTCTTCCTGCTGGGGGGGGGGGTCTGGATTTATCCAGGTTTTTCAGTATCAGGCAGGCTCAATTTAAAAGATTTTTGTAAGGGGGGGGGATCTCTGAATTTGAGGCCAGCCTGGTCTACAAGAGCAGTTTCAGGACAGGTAGGACTTTTAGGCAGAGAAACTCTGTCTTGAAAAGCAAACAGAAAAACAAACAAACAAACAAAAGATTGAAACTGGTCTGTGAGGAAATCAATCTAGAAAGCAAGAGGGATCTAGGAAATTCTAAGACCATTTGGCTTCTAGCTCTCTCCCTACTGTTCTGTGGAAGTTTGAGAATAATATTGTTTTGTTTGTATAATGAGGAACTTCAAAGCTGGGAAGCTCCAACTTGATCATTTATTTATTTATCTACAGACAGGGTCTTCTTATATAGCCCTGGTTGGCCCGAAACTCGCTCCCTAGCAAAGGCTGGTCTTCCCCTCACAGAGATCCATCTGCCTCTGCCTACTGAGCATTGGGATTTATGATGTGGGGTACACCCACTTGACTAGTTTATGGGGATTTGAAATTTCTTTTTTTTATGTATTTGAATAATTTGCTTGCATTTATGTTTATGCACCACCAGCTTCCTTGGTGCCTATGGAGGCCAGAAGAGGGTGTTGGAACCCCTGCAATCGGAGTGGCGATAGTCATGCACTAGTGTGGGTAGTGGGAATTGAATCCAGATTCTCCAAGAGCAGCCAGTGCTTCCAGCGGCTGAAACATCTCCCCAGCCCTCGTTTTGAGTCTTGAGGAAAGACTTTACTCTGTAATCCAGGTGGGCCTTGAATTGTGACCCCTTGCCTCAATCTCCCAAGGGCTCGGATGATAGTGTCTGATATTGCACAAATAATGGGAACGAGACCACCGGTCTATTAGCCAGAAGCAAACCTTACTCCAAACACAATGGGCTACCAAAAACTTCTAGCTGCCTAGGGCCACAGGCAAAATTCGGTCTGACGCTGTGACACTAAGAGGCCACAGCAGGAATCATACACCAGGTGGTGAGGTGAGTCAGAGGGGTTGAGTCATGGTAGATTCTAAGATTCACAACTTTTGATTACAGGGTTTTAGTTCAAGATGTTCGTAAAAGCCTGGCTATCTTACGCAGCTGCTTGCTCCTGTAACTGAAAGGAATGTAGGCCAGAGGGTCACGGAGAAGCTGCTCTTAAAGGTTTATGCTTCCTCCACAGCAGCTGACAGCTCCAATTTTCCTAGCCTATAGGCATACAACTTTTCACATTCCTGGGTTCTTCAGTAGGTTTTGTTAGTGTGAGACTGTATTAAAAGTAAGAAAATTTTTTAAATGAAGAAATAAAAAGAAATCAGTCATGGTGACGCATACTTTAATCCCAGAACTCGGGAGGCAGAGATCTCTGTGAATTCGAGGGTAGCCAGGTCTACAGAGTGAGTTCCAGCACAGACAGGGCTACAGAGAGATCCTGTCTTGAAAAATCCATAAAAAGAAAAGAAAAAAAAGAAAAAAAAAGGAAAAACGGAAGGAAAACAAGAAAAAGATAAAAAAAACAAGCCTGCGAAGTTGGGATTTGAACTGCCCGTCGTCCTGTCGTCCTCCCTCCCTCCCTCCCTCCCTCCCTCTCCAGTCCCTCCGCAGGGTTTCCCCGGGTCCCCGCTTCCGGCTGGCTGGGGCGTCCGAGGGCAACCGAGGACGTGCGTGCCCCCTTGCGTGCGTACGTGCGTGCGTCGCTCGGAGGCGGGCGAGTCCAAGGGGGCGTGGCGTGTGAGGGGTGGTGCGCGCGGCGCGGCGGGCGGAGGCTCTTGGCGCGCACCGCCTCTTGGCTCCCGGCCTCCCCCGCGCGCGCGCGCCGAGTGGTTCGATCCGACCCCCCGGCTCATTGTGCCTTCTCCTCACGCCGGCCCAAGATGGCGGCGGCGCTGGGCGTCCCGGGTCTGTGACTCCTACAAAGAAGGGAGCCGGGGGCCGCACGGGAGCGGCGGCCGAGGCGTAGGCCGGGCCGTCTGTCCTCTGCCGTCCGCCCCGCGTCCGCCCGCCCCTGCCGCCCGGCTTCCCGCCGGCGGCCCCGCCCCTCCCCCAACCGTTCGCCTAGCATGCTGCGGCGGCCGCGCGCGCCGACATGGGCGAAAAGCTGGAGCTGAGGCTCAAGTCGCCAGTGGGCGCCGAGCCCGCTGTCTACCCGTGGCCGCTGCCGGTCTACGTGAGTGTGCTGGCGGGGAGGCCGGGGGTGGGGGTCGCGGGGCTCCGGGGCTCTGGGCCGGCGGCGGGTCCTCTGCCGTTCCTGGCCCGCGCCCGCGGCTTCTGCCGTTGCCCCGACGCGGCCCGTAGCGCTATTGCGGCCGCCCGCCTGGCGCCCCGCGTCCCCGGGCGTTGCGGGCCTGAGTCCGGGGCAACGCTGTGGGCAGGGCCACGGGGACTGGGAGGTCGGGGACGTCTAGTCTCCGTTTCGGTCCTTCGTGACCTTCTCTCGTGTTGTCACCTCATGGCCCCGCACGCTGTCGTCTCTGTCTCACCCTGCTGTCTTTCCGTGTTGTCCCCTCATGTCCTCTTAGGTTGTCACCTTTGGCGTTGGTGGGCAGGGGCTAAAGGGACCTTAGGAAGTTGGGGAGGGTTGGCTGTTCACGTCATCGGGTTGTCCCCCATGTTGGTGGCACGGCGGGAGGGTTATGAAAAGTTGTTCTTTCATGTCAGTGGGCCAGGCTGGAAGGCCTTGGGATGTTGGAGAGGTTGTCACCTCAGTTTGTCCCTCGCGTGTCATCTCACGTTGGCGGAGTTGGCTGGTGAGACCATGAGGAGCCGGCCGTTGCCTCCCGTTGGTAGAGTGTCCGTAGAGGCTGTGCACGGTCGGAGAGGTTGTCTCCTCTTGATGTCGTGGCTGGAGGGGCTTGGGAAGTCTGGGAGGTTGTCCCCTTTTGTTGGTGGGTAGGGCTGATGAGACCCTGGGAAACTGGGGTGTCATCTTCTAATCCTAAGGAGCATTGGAAAACTGATAAGCAAAGTGGAAGTGCCAGAGGATGATGGGTTCTGAAGTCCAGGAGGGCCTGGGGACCTCAGCATCCTGGTCGCTGGGGATCCTGTATGGTTTTTGTTTTTTTTTTTTTTTTTTTTTTTGGTTTTTCGAGACAGGGTTTCTCTGTAGCTTTGGAGCCTGTCCTGGAACTCCCTTTGTAGACCAGGCTGGCCTCGAACTCACAGAGATCCGCCTGCCTCTGCCTCCCGAGTGCTGGGATTAAAGGCGTGCGCCACCACCGCCCGACTCCTGTATGTGTTTTGAGTAGAAAGCAAAGCATGATGTATGGGTGCTGTTGAGTCAATTTCTTTGCCTCACTGGGACCCCATGGAGTACATCTGTGCCCTGGGATGCCCTTGCAGCTGGGCCTCTGCGCCTTCCCATTGGGCAGCTGTGTGTGTCCTTGAAATTTTCTGCGTCTGCTGGGTGTGGTGGCACACCCTTCGATCCCCTCATTTGGGAGTCAGAGGCAGGCAGATCTCTCTGAGCTCCAGGATGGCCAAGGCTGTTACACAGAGAAACCCAGTCTTCAAAAAAAGAAAAAAAAATTTCCTACAGGTGTTTACTGTCAACTCCGCTGGGGTCAGCAGGATGGCCAGCCTAGATTCTTGCTGCCAAACCTGAGTTCAATCCCTCTTACATGGTGGAAGGAGAGCACCAACTCCCCCAAGTTCTCCAGCCTCCTCACGTGCACAACTGAAGGCACTTGCAACAGGCATTTAAAAATGCCTGCCTGTATGCCTGCTGGGCAGGGTGGCAAACATTGGGCAGGGGCAGAGGCAGGAGGATCTCTGAGTTTCAGGTTGGTGGCCTGTCTAGAAGGAGTCTGAGAAATTGGTGAGATTTTTCCCTCTTGTTGCTGTGACTAGGACTGTGGGAAACTGGAAAAGTTGTCCCCCAATGTTGGTGGCACCTGAAGGGGTCTCGGGAAATCTGGAGGGTTGTGTGGTGAGACTCTCTGGAAAAAAGGAAGGTAGTTGGACTTCTCAGGGCTTTTCCTCTTTGGACATAAATGTTCTGATTTAAGTCTCATCTCTTCTTTTCATCTTCAAGGGACACCATTCACTTTTCCCAGGCTACAGTTCTGTGAATTTTGGTCACTGTCACAGTTGAGGTGCAGCACACTTGAGCCACTTCCTCTGCTCCCTGCCTCTCACTTTCTTGGCTGTCACTCTGTGTCTTCTGTTGGCAGCATTTCCCAGAAAGTCCAGTGAACGATCAACAACATATAGCCTGTGACTCTGAAGAGTCACCAGGGAGAATGTGTCTGAGGCTCGCCCACCCACACTGTCTGAGGGCTTGGGATTGCCCCTGGTTTTTCTTCTTAGCTCGGTAACATCTTTTGGATAGTGAGCCAGTTTGGTGATCATTCTATTAGTCACAGGATGCCTGGGCTGGTCCAATGTTTCTTTTTCTATTATTTCTTTGGCCTTGTTATGCCGTTGTGGCTGGCTTGGAACTCACTCTGTAGCTCAGGCTGGCCTTGAACTTTCAGTGCTATCCTGCTTCTGCCTCTAGTGCTGGGGTGCGATGGACTTGCCACCCCAGCGTGCGTGCGTGCCTGAGAGAGATTAGAAGCAGTGAGTTCTAGGCACCTGCATGTGGGCTCGTCCAAGCTGAAGTAATCCCTGGGAGTACCAAGAGCTGAGTTGCTAGGTCTGTGCTGAGTGGACAGTCATCAACCTGAATTCCTAAAGTTGTCATATGAGTATGAAGGGCTAAAAAAAATATGTCACAACCCTGTTGGTGCCCCAGTGGAGTGGTGCTGCCAGTTTGCCTCTACCTTTTTCCCTGAGGATGAAGATGAATGTTCACCCAGTGACACTGGCCCACTTCCCACTCTGTGTGAATCAGGCCTTCAGTCGAGCTTGGCGGGAACTAGCTTTCCAGTGGCGGGTGGGAACGGCTTTCCAGCGCCTTTCCCTTGCTGGCCTGGACCTCACTTGCCAGGGTTGAATATGCTGGCCCAGACATCTGGCAGGCCCGTTCCAGCTGTGGTTGTCACATTGTTGTCCAAGGGCCAGCAGGTGGGGGGTGGCATTGGCTTCCACACAGCCTCAGTGGAGACAGCCACTCCATAGTGTCCTCTTCTACCCCTGTGCTCTCATGGAGATTTCTGCTCCTCAGGAAGCCATTGCCAGTGCCTGGCATACTCCACACAGTGTCAAATCTGCCATTCCAGCACCCAGGAAGTAGAGGTAGGAGGATCGGGCATTCAAGACCAGCTTTGGCTACATAGTTCAAGGGAAGCCTGCCCTACATGTATCAGATCCCCCAGTAAACAAGCAAACAGAAAATCTGTTGCCAGGTTTCCAAGGCATTGAGAGAAGGGACCATGAAGGCAATCCTGCGGTTGAGGTGGGAGTTCAGGTCTCATTGCATGCCCGCCTGCAGTCCTTCCCAGTCTGTTGTGTTTTGAGATGGGGGTGGTCTCAGCATGCCCTGACTCACCCTCCTGGCTTCCCTCAAGAGTTCGGAAGGCCAGGTGTGCGCCCCCAGGTCTGGCTTCATAATACTTTGTAAAAGCACTTACAAGCTACCTTTGGTGTCCCTGGGGACATGCACAGAAGGCAAAAAGACATTCATCATTGTAGGCTCTGGCCCTTCACAGGCAGATTAGGACTGAGTGTGACAGTCCCACACTTGAGTAAGGTGTGTCCCTGGGCAGGTGCCAGTGGCTTCTTAGAGGACAGCCTGCTGTCCACACTCAGAAATACCCAGTTTGGGGACCAGGTTTGGAGAACTGACGGGTGGGAGGGGCCATTATCCTAGCAGTTTAGGGCCCTGGGCCCTCATTGAATGACCCTTTCATCAGAAAGAATGCAGATGCCATTTCTAGTTGTTTGCTTGGCAGACAGCTTAGGTGACAAACTTGAGAGGGAGGGCCAGGGTGGCCTTCCTGTTGGTGACTCAGTAGGCCTTGTGTAGTGGCGTGTCCCTTCTAATGAGCTTGGGAGTCCAGTGGGTGGCTGGGTGAGTCGTGCTGTGAGTAGGGTGAGCCAGCCCTACTATGATTCAGAAAGCAGTTTCTGCTGCTGAGCTCCGCGGGTGAGTGTCCTGGCTAATCCCTGCTCATGTGGGCAGGAGGCAGGTTGACCTTTAGCCTGCCTGTGTGGGCTGACCTGCTCCAGAAGGGAAGGGGTGGTGACAGTGGGCTTCCCTGTGAAACACTGACTCTGCGCTTGCCTTTCAAATCCATCCTTAGGCCACTTACTCTGTTCATGAAGAGACTGGGAGCTGCTGGGGAACCCCAGCTGGGCTTCCCTGTCTGTGGAAGCACTGCCCTTTTTCAAGTTAGACCTTTTTGTTTCTTTTCTGAGGTAGTCTAATTCTGTATTCAGGGCAGTTTGGTACTTACCGAGTAGCCCAGGCTGGCTACAAACTCTGAACAGTTCTGTCTCATTCTCCCAAGTGCTGCGAATATGGCCATGAGATGTCATGCTGGCTTCAAGTTAGATATTTTATTTGAGGGTAATTATAGGTTCATGCACCCAGGAATGGTCCTGTTTCCTCACTCTTACAAAGTGAAATCCTTAGGTTAGTGAGGAACACCTCCTGTGGGATATATGACTCTTGGGCAGACTACCCAGCTGTTCTCAAGGAGGTCCTGCCCTGAACTGACACTTGGTGATATCTAGGGACATTTGTGGTTGCCACAACTGGAAGAGGGGAGGCTCTGACACTGGCTCCTGCAGAACTCGGTTCAGGGTGTCAGTGGTGTACAGAAAGACCACACACTGTTGCCTGAAGTTCGG
This sequence comes from Microtus ochrogaster, assembly GCF_000317375.1. Classification (NCBI taxonomy): domain Eukaryota; kingdom Metazoa; phylum Chordata; class Mammalia; order Rodentia; family Cricetidae; genus Microtus; species Microtus ochrogaster. The sequence continues at coordinate 3,042,510 of NC_022027.1, read as the reverse complement.
GGGCACAGATCAGCTGCCCCATATCTCTGTTTGCTGGGGCAGTCCTGTCATCTTTTTCCAGGGTCCCCAGAATGCAAGCCAGGTTCATTGATTCCCGAACATGGTCTGGCCCTGTGCAGTACAGATGCCCACCTTGTTGCTAGCTTGATTTAGATAAACACGGGTCTGGGCTGTGTGGACACCAACTCCTCTGGGGCTGAAGTGTGAAAAGACACGGGATAGCCTCTGAGGTCCTGCACAGACTCCTCTGCTGGTAGAGTGGGCATCCCATAGGCAGGGCAGAGCTACTGGGGGAGGGAGTTTCATGCAATCTCTTTTCTTCTCCCCTCCTTCTCTTCCCCAACCCCTCTCTCTGTGTCTATGGACTCTTGACTCTGTCTTCCAGACACCTGCCTGGTTTATGTCATGTTGGGGATGGAGCCCAGCCTGTTTTATACCCTCTAAACTCAGTAAGCACCTGCCTTGCCTTTGGGAGGCCCTGGGTTTCTTCTCAGTACCCCAAACAGTTCTGTTAAGACCTGATTCACACCTAGTACAGTTCATGCATTCAAAGCGCTGGTCAGGATCTGCAGATGATTCACAGGTCAGGCTATTACAACTGCCTAGTTCTAGAACAGTCCATCACCCCTGTTCGAGCACACGAGAATATACAAATATACTTTCTGTCTCAGAATTATCTGTTCTGATGTCTCCTTTTGTAGAGCTCCACACTATGACCTTATTGTGCGCGCTTGTGCGTGCGTGCGTGCGTGTGTGTTGTGCTGGCTTGCAGTGTTTGAGTTTGGGGAGGTTCCAGGTCTAAGGTAAGGACTTATTTTAACTTCCTCTTAGGATGGAGTGACAGGCTAAGAACTGGTGTGGCACCAGAGTTGATAGGGCATTTATATGCACCAGGTGGTTTTAAATTTACTGTGCACAGGTATGCACTGTGGAGTGTAGAGGCTAGAAGAGGTTGCCATGTGTCCTCTGTCACCATCTTCCTTTGAGACTGGGCCTTTTGCTAGACATGATGATTGAGCCTTCTCAGTTAGGCTGGAAGTTAGCAAATTCTAGTACCCAGTCTCCACACCCCATCTGGGCTACAGGTGCTTTCAGGGTGCCTAACTTCTTACTGTCCTTTCTGACTGTAGAGCAAGTGCTTTGAGTTCTTGACCTCTCTACAGTTTTCCTGTGCCAGGTACTTGTAGCTGCCAGGGTGCAAGGTGCCCATCTCGCTGTTGTCTGGGCAGGGCTGCTTGCCTTTCCCTCAGTACTTGTCTCAACTCTCCTAAAACAAGGGTAACTGAGCCCCTATCCTTTCCCTCACACCCTGAGGGAGAAGTGGCCTGCAGCAAGAAGGTGTCCTGGTGGTGAACATGCAGTCACTCTTAGCAAGTGACTCACCTATGTCACTTGATAGGCCTGGATAGGTGGTGCCACTCCCCTTGAAGACTGTAGAGGCCAGCTTGGCATGAACTATTCAGCAGAAGCCCTTCTGCCTGCAGGGCTGGCAGCTGGCACAGCTGGACAGACTTTCTGTGGCCTCATCTCTGTCCTTGTAGTTGAGCAAGGACACTTGTCCTCCTGTGGGCCTATGAATCCCCATCTCTCCTGCCTTCAGGAAGGCAGGCAGTAGGAAGCTCAGTGTTTCAGTAAGTGCTGTGAATGTGCCCCTTTGTGGACTTTAGAGTTTCAGGGTCAAGTCTTAAAAAAAATGTTTTCCAGGCTGGGTATATCTGGTTCCAGCTGCTTGGGAGGGTGGGGCAGGAAGATTGTTGAGCCCTTGAGTTGGAGGCCAGCCTGGATAGCATTGTGGGACTCCCACTCCAAAGCTAACAGATAAGTTATGTACTGAACTCCCTTCTTTCTATGTATGATGTCTGGAATGTGGTGCGATTCTTGGGGCAGCCCACCAGACAGCCTGTGTATGTCATATCTCCATGGGCTTTCCTACTGATCTCCTTCCTCCTGTGAGGTACAGTGTTTAGGACCATGTGGGACACCAAGGACGTTTGGTGTTGCACATCTGACTGAGCTGCTCATCTAGAACCAGGATCTTTAGTCCCCCTTCATGTGGGACCATGTTTGCTAATGTCTGAGGTCACACTCTTCAGGCTTCTCTGCAGGATGCATGCTTCTGGTTTGCCTGTTGGGCTTTCTTCTGGTCATGTTCTATCTCCCTCAGGCTGGGATGGGATGTTGACTAACTCCTTTTTTTTGTTTTTTTTGTTTTTTTTTTTTTTTTGTTTTTCGAGACAGGGTTTCTCTGTGGTTTTGGAGCCTGTCCTGGAACTAGCTCTTGTAGACCAGGCTGGTCTCGAACTCACAGAGATCCGCCTACCTCTGCCTCCTGAGTGCTGGGATTAAAGGCGTGTGCCACCACCGCCCGGCCGTTGACTAATTCCTTTGTGCTGATCCTTGAACACAGCCCTGTGTGATGCTCCTGCCCCTCTTGCCCTTGTGCAGGCTGTGCTCTGTCTGGCTCTGTTGGTCATTTTGCCTTTCGTCTGAGCAGCTGATAGTCACTGGGGGGAGCAAGTCCAGGAGAAGGTTTGGAACAGCCTCTGACAGCTTGCTGTGTAACTCCTGCTGTGATGTTATTTGGGGAACCACATAAGAGTGGTTCATCCTTGCCTTCCCCCAGAGACAGGGTTTCCTTCTCTGTGTGGCCCTAGCTGTCCTGGAACTCACAAATGTTGACTAGGCTGGCCTTGAACTATAGGCCTGCCTCTGCCTCCCAAATTCTAGGATTAAAGGCGTGTGCCACCATGTCCAGCTTCACTTGGACGTCTTGTGGAAGAATCGGACTATTGTGTTGGTGAGAAGAGTATGGTTGGCACATGTCAGTGACTTCAGCAGCACTCAGGAGGCCAGGGCAGGATTAGGCATTTCAGGCTAGTCTAGTCTACATGGATAATCCTGCTTACAAATCCAAAAAGGACTGAAATTGCCCAGTAGGTGACCTTCCTAGTGTTCACAAGATTCAGGGCTCCATCCCTAACCCTGGGAAAGAGAAAAAGATAAAAATGGGTTGGCCAGGGCTGGAGAGATGGCTCAGAGGGTAAAAGCATTGCCTGCTCTTCCAAAGGCCCTGAGTTCAATTCCCAGCAACCACATGGTGGCTCACAACCCTCTGTAATGGGATCTGGTGCCCTCTTCTGGCCTGCAGACATACACACAGACAGAATATTGTATATATAATAAATAAATAAAAATATTTAAAAAAATGGGTTGGCCAGCCAGCAGTGAATTCCTGATGTTGTGTTAGATGTGGTAACCAGTGGAGGATGACTGGTAGGGGCTGTCCCTGTATAGTATAAAGAGATCAGCACCTCTCAGAAACCCAGGCTTTTGGGGTTGTGCCCAGAATACTACTCCCTTCCCAGGTGGTTGCATGCCTATCCTTTCCTAGAGACCAATGAATAGCCAGGGTGTAGCCATAGCCGAACAGAATCTGCCTCTTAGTTTGCACAGCTCAGGATTGTCTGTGCACATGGTAGGCCCCAACAAACAATAGTGCTTGGTCCTCGGTACTTGGGAAGCGTCAAGAACCCTACAAGGGCTGGGCAGTGGTGGTGCACTCCTTAAATCCCGGCACTTGGGAAGCAGAGGCAGGCAGATCTCTGAGTTTTAGGCTAGTCTGGGCTACAGAGTGAGTTCCAGGACAGCTAGGGCTACACAGAGAAACCCTGTCTCAAAAAACCAAGTGAAACAAAAATCCTACAAGGTAATCCCAACACTTGGTGCCAGCACTTTGGAGGTGGAGGCAGAAGAACCTTGAGACTCAGAAAACCAAGGGCTGGGTTGGAGCATAGTGTTGGAAACTTGAAGAGCGTGAGCAAGGCTGTGAGTGATCAGGCTGGCTGCAGAATCCCTAGCTTCCTGCCTGAGCCTTCTGAGTACACAGGCCTGCACCAGTGTTCCTGTGTTGGCTGAAATCTAGGGCCTTATGCATGGCAGGTGAGCATCTGCTGTTGAGGCGCATCCCTCCAGACCTCTGTTGAGGGCCATAGAAGGAAGACCAGCAGTGTGTCGCCCTAGCAGAGTGGATTCCTCCCTTCCACTCCCCATTCTTCCTTTTTTTTTTCTTTTAATTTTAGTTTGTTTTTGTTGTTGTTTGAAAACAGAGTTTCTTTGAGTACCTGCTCTGGCTGGGCTAGTCTCAAAATCACAGAGATCTATCTAGGTTAGCCCTAGTCACCATGCCCAACCTGTCCCCGTCCCCTCCTTTCGATAGTCTTTCTTATTCCAGGCCAGCCTTGAGCTCCACGCAGCTCAGTAGACCTTGAATTCCCAGTCCACCTGCCTGCACCATTCAGAGTGCTAGGGGGACAGGGTGTGCCACGAGATCAGGCTTTGTTTTGTAACCTTGCTACCAGACATTTCTTTTTCCTTTCATTTTTTTAAAAATTTAATGCGACGGGCGGTGGTGGCGCACGCCTTTAATCCCAGCACTTGGGAGGCAGAGGCAGG
>NC_022027.1:3027367-3037958 GCF_000317375.1 Microtus ochrogaster | reverse complement strand
ATCTAGAAAGAATGAAGAAGTAAATAAAGTTTTGCCTAAATGGGGATTAGAAATTGATCCTAAAAGCCACAGAGAAACCCTGTCTCGAAAAACCAAAAAAAAAAAAAAAAAATTTAATGTGTATAGTTGTGTTGCCTTCATGTGTCGGTGCACTGTGTACATGTAGTACCTGTGAAGACCAGAGGAGGGCATCATATCCACTGGAACTGGAGTTACAGACTGAGCCATCATGTGGGTGCTGGGAATTGAACCTGGGTCGTCTACCAGATTAGCATTGCTCTAGCCCCTGAACTGCCTCTTAAGCCCCCCTCTCCCAATACTAAGACCTTTATGAGCCTAAGCTTGTGGTGGGTGGTGATTTGCTTGCCTGGGAGCTGTAAGAACTGCCTGAGATGAACAACTGAGTACCCGGAGAGTGGCTTGGTATGGTGTAGCATGATGTAGACCTATCTCTCCAGCGGTGCTCAGCACCACGACGGTGGATACTTGCTGTTTTGTGGCCCAGGTGCTCAGGAGTGTCTGGGTGGACAAGACAGAGAAAGGGAGCCTGGGTGTTCATGGCAGAAGTAGCATACGAACACACACACACACTTGTTACACAGTGTAGAGGTGAGGCACTTGGGTAACAATCTGCCCTAGTTGTGCGGCTTCTCCGGGGAGGTGAGGGCAGTTGTCACCTCACCCCAGACAGGGCATCAACCACAGACCACAGAACTGATCCCACAGAGTAAAAGCTTTGGTAACCCGTGAGTTCACTAGGGTTATTTACTGAGTGTAGGTGACTCAGAGACAGCCCAGCACTGGAAAGAGCACCCCAGCATACAGATTTCTGGGCTTCCCTGCAAGACTTGGCCAGCTGTCTGCTTCAGTCTTTCTCACAGTGCTTATAGATCATGGAAGTTTCACAAACTTTCTGAGCCCTTTAGGGTATACTTCCATACTTAATATTCTCCCCCACAAACGCCCTGTCTAAGTAGGGTCACCTCCACACAACCACAGTGGGAGACTGTCTAGAGACTTAGGGTTGTGGGGACACTCAGGGGCTATGTTAAATGTTCTTTGTCACTTGTGACCCGTGACTGGTACTGGACAGGGTGCACTGGAAGTCTATAACTCCTCTGTGGCAGGGGGTGATGACCAGGCCTTTGGCAGAGCTGGGAGGGAACCTAGACATGGTGTTTGTGTGTTTGGGTATCCATTCTCACGAGGCGCCGTTACCTGTGGCCTTCATCATCCCACAGCTCTCTTCCGTGATGGAGCTGGGGCTGGCAAAGGTCTTAGGCTAGTGTGCAGTGAGTGAGGAGTATGCGGAAAGTTCATAGGGGCCACTGGCCAGCTGAGGTGGGTGGGAGGTAGCATTGTTTCTCCTGTTTCCTTTTGCTGTTCTTCTCTCTGTGTCTTTTTTTTTTTTGGTTTTTTGAAACAGAGTTTCTCTGTGATTTTGGAGCCTGTCCTGGAACTAGCTCTTGTAGACCAGGCTGGTCTCGAACTCACAAAGATCCGCCTGTCTCTGCCTCCCAAGTGCTGGGATTAAAGGCGTGAGTCACCACCGCCCGGCTTCCCTCTGTGTCTTTGAGTGTCATTGGCATCATCCTTGGGCTTCATCTAATGGGGACAAATTGAGATCTGGCCTTGAGTGGTCTTGCTGGGACCAGGCTTGATTTCAGGCACAGCACAATGATGCAGTGGTTGTGATGTCTGCTTCCCATTCTGTCAATGGGGACACTGGCCCAATGGGACTTTGTAGGACTTGCTGACGCCTATTGGGTTTGCAGAGAGAGAATGCTCTGAGTCAGGCTCCAGCTCTGGGAAATGTGTGGGGTCCAGGTGCTGTGGCTGTGCACCGCAGAACAAAAGTGGGGTGTCGCTGTGTGGTTGCCCGGAGCCCACTCTGCAGCCTTTTCTTTTTCAGGACAAGCACCACGATGCTGCTCATGAGATTATCGAGACTATCCGGTGAGTGCTGCATGGGGTAAGGGGAGGGGGAGGGCACGGGGGCCAAGCGACCTGCTTCCTGAGGCTGTCCTCACTCAAGTGGCTAGTAGTGTAGGGCATCAAGTTGCAGGGCAGCCTGCCACAGCCCTTGCCACACACTGTGCTTGTCAGAGAAAACCTCAGTTGTTTCTTCCTCTGCCATGGCAGGGATGAGTCAGGTCTCATGTTCAGCCTCTGCCTGCAGCCTCCTGTGAGATGGCGCTGGGGAAGTGTCTCTGTGCTGTCCTGTTTCCTTCATTTCCCTACCTTTGGGGGAATTGGAGAAAGATAGGAGTTTGTGAGGCCCACTAAGGTCTGATGTTGCTGAGTGTGTGTGTGTGGGGGGGGTGCTCCGTCCTCATACCTGCAGAGACACAATGCCAGGGCGGCTGCCTGTTGGGTTGGCTCTGGTGTCCTACTTTAGGAGCTTCTGACCTCTGAAGCTCCCAAAATAGTGGGCATAGACTAGTGGGAGAAAAGCCCAGTACACCCACAAAACTGAGACCCTGTACAGGTTAGATTCCCATTGCGAGCTCAGACGCGGAGATAACATTGTGAAGAGGCCTGTAAGTTGATTCAGTGAGTACAGCTCTTATGTCCCTAGCCTGGGGACCTGAGTGTCATCCCTGGGACCCCTTGTGGAGATGGAAGGAGAGGACCATCTGTGGACGTCCTCTGAGCCCCAGAGATGTGGGTGTTCTGTGGCACACATGCTGCCCTGTCTTGTGCACCCACTAGTGCACACACACAACCCCACCCCCATGCACTAATAATAATTTTAAAACATTTGAAAGTCTGGTAGTGAAAGCTGAGACATTTTTGTGGGTTGAGGTGGGAGCTGCAGTTGGAACAGAACCTGGAGAAGGATGGGGTAGGCCCAGAGACAAGACAATCTGGGATTGGGGGTGAGCCTCTGGGCAGGTGTTTTCCTGTCTCCTCCACCTCAGCAGGTCAGAGAAGGTGGGAGACAGGGAGACCTAGATGCGTACCTTCTCGGGCCACCCCAGCTTTTTTTCTTCCTGCAGCCAGCAGACAGGTCCAGTGCATCACCAGACTGTATCACTGTAGTTCCCTGGACAGTGCTCTGGCTGCTGGAGGCCATCCAGCTGGACTCGGCAAGCCACCAGCCACCATGATGCTAAAAAGCAGAGCGGCAGTCGGGTAGCTCATGGGCCAGCCAGCTGGGTGCAGGCGGTGGCATGCAGGAGATTGTCAAGGTGGAAGGCTAGGGCTGCACCTGAGGTCCTCTGACCCCTGTGGGCCTGGGTCCACCTCATCCTACTGCAGCCTCTGGGACGGATGTGCTTCAGGGTGGAATAGAGGAAGAATCTGGGGAGCATGGAAGATGCCACTGAACAGTGAACGGGGCTTTTTCCTCTTGGTGCTCCTTGCCATTGTAGCCTTCTACAACTTTCAACGTAGGATATCCCTCTTTTTAAATCTTTTATTTTTTAAATATATATATATATATATATATTAGGATTTATTTATTACGTGTACAGTGTTCTGTCTGCACGTATGCCTACAGGCCAGAAGATGGCACCAGACCTCATTACACATGGTTGTGAGCCACCATGTGGTTGCTTGGAGTTGAACTCAGGACTTTTGGAAGAGCAGGCAGTGTTCTAAACTGCTGAGCCATCTCTCCAGCCCCTTTCCCTTTTTAATTCTTTTTTTTAAATATTTATTATGTATACAATATTCTGTCTGTGTGTATGACCGCAGGCCAGAAGAGGGCACCAGACCCTGTCACAGATGGTTGTGAGCCACCATGTGGTTGCTGGGAATTGAACTCAGGACCTTTGGAAGAGCAGGCAATGCTCTTAACCTCTGAGCCATCTCTCCAGCCCCCCCCCCTTAATTCTTAAAAATTTTATTTTACCACTGGGCATGATGACACATAGATCTTTTTAAAAATTATTTATTTATTTATTTATTTATTTATTTATTTATTATGCAATATTCTGTCTGTGTATGACCAGAAGAGGGCACCAGACCCCATTACAGATGGTTGTGGTTGCTGGAAATTGAACTCAGGACCTTTGGAAGAGCAGGCAATGCTCTTAACCTCTGAGCCATCTCTCCAGCCCGACACATAGATCTTTAATCCCAGAACTCAGGAAGTAAAGTCTTGCTCTCTATAGTGAGTTCCAGGATAGTCATGCTTGTGTAGGGAGACCTGTCTCAAAAAAGAAAAGAAAAGAAAAGAAAGAAAAAGAAAAAAATGATTTAAGAAACTAAATTTTAAATGAGTGGTGATGATGCACGCCTTTAATTCCAGGACTCGGAAGGCAGAGAGAGGCAGGTGGATCTCTTGAGTTCGAGGTCAGGCTGGTCTACAGAGTGATTTCCAGGACAGGCTCCAAAACTACACAGAGAAACCCTGTCCTGAAAAACCTAAATAAACAAACAAACAAATAAGTAAATAAATGCCAAGTTCAAATAAATTAATAACTAAAAGAGCCAGTTCCAGGACAGTCTTCAAAGCTACAGAGAAATCCTGTCTCAAAAACCAGTGAATGAATTTTACTATCTGGTGTATCCCAGGCTGGTCCTGAACAGAACTGTAGCCTTGAATGTCCTGGAATCCCTTATCTTCCTTCCAGACCCAGCCCTTCCCCCAAAGTCTTTATTATTACTGTGTTTGTGTGGTACGTCAGTGTGTGTACACACCCTCAGCACATGATGGGGCCAGAGGACAGCTTTGTGGAATTCCTTCTTCCATCTTGTTTAAGCCCCTAGGCTTATGCACAATCGCTTTTACCCTTTAAGACTTTTTTTTTTTTTTTTTTTGGTTTTTTCGAGACAGGGTTTCTCTGTAGCTTTGGAGCCTGTCCTGGAACTCCCTTGGCAGACCAGGCTGGCCTCGAACTCACAGAGATCCGCCTGCCTCTGCCTCCCGAGTGCTGGGATTAAAGGCGTGCGCCACCACCTCCCGGCACCCTTTAAGACTTCTTGCCAGGGGTTGGAGAGATGGCTCAGAGGTTAAGAGCATTGCCTGCTCTTCCAGAGGTCCTGAGTTCAATTCCCAGCAACCATAACATGGTGGCTCACAACCATCTGTAATGAGATCTGGTGCCCTCCTCTGGCGTGTGGGCATATATGGAGGCAGAATGTTGTATACAGAATAAATAAATATTAAAAAAAAAAAAAAGACTTCTTGCCAGAAACCCCCACCCACCATTTTTTTTTTTTTTTCTGAGAAAGGTTCTTTTGTGTAGATCAGTCTGGCTAGAATTTGGTGTCTTTGTGTGTCAGCCCCACCCACCATGGTTGGGATGGCTGGCGTGTGCCACCAGGCCTGGCTGATAGTTTACTTTTTACTATAACACGTGAAGTGAATTTGTTTCTTTTCCAAGTGCCAGCACAGTTTGACCTTGGTCTCATAAAATCTGTATCATTTCACAGTAGTCCCCTCCCCCGAATCCAGAGAATGGGGCTTAGGCCAACAGAAGCTCTGTGTTCCATTTCAGGTGGGTCTGTGAGGAAATCCCAGATCTCAAGCTGGCCATGGAGAACTATGTCCTGATCGACTATGACACCAAAAGGTGAGCCGGAAGAGGGTGAGTGGACTGTTGGTTCTACTTCCTGACTGCCCACACCCTGGCCAACCATCTGTGTAAAGCTTCTAGCTGGTGGAGTGAGGCCATCCCTGGGAACTCCACACTGAACAAACTTGAATTGATGCATGGGAAAGTAGCAGGGCTGGTGAGGGAGCTAAGGGCCTTTTAGAGCAGCGAGCGGGTCCTGGTTCTGCCAGGGTCTACTTTACAGGTATTCTCAGCCCTGACTGTAAGTAGGTGTGGGGGGGAGGCCAGTCTCTGTCACACCCTCTCCTCCTGGACAGAATGGGTGGAGAAGAGATGGCATCCTTGGAATGCTGCCTGGTGTGAGGTTTACTTTCCTTTGAGAAAGGCCAACCCAGGCTCCACCTCCTGCTCAGAGCTGGCTTCATCCTGGACTCTGCCTGCAAGTCCTCTGACCTCATTATTAGAAAGGTGACCTTGGACCAGTCTTCTGGGTGGGCCTAGCATCTGGGTGTGTGAGTGTGAGCCTCCTGTGCCACAGGTCCCTTTTCTGGACCCACAGGGCACGAAAACCTACCTTTTTGGTGTATGATCAGGACAGGTGGACAGCTGTCCTTGTGGAGTTGGGGTGGTCCCCGTCTCACTGCCTTTGAGTTCATACCCTAGAAGTTCCTAGACCTCTAGGAATTTTTTTTTGCCCTGCAAGGAATGCGACCAGGGCCTTACATGTGGACCCCTCAGTCCCATTGATAGTAGACTGGGCCTTCGTACCTCACCTAGCCTGACCTCAAACTGCTGGACTCATGAGACTCAACTCATAAATAGCTAGGACTGCGGTTGTGTGTGCTTTGGCTTTTCTGTAGTACCTGCAGTCTGGGAGCCCTTCTTTTGTCCTGTGACTGCTGCTGGCCTGGGTCTCTTCTGGGATAGTAAGACACTGATTTGGCCCATCCTGGTTCACACATGCTGGAGTGTTAGGGCCTCGGTAGGGAGAAAGTTTCCTGTGTGTATTAGTGCCCCGGAGGCCCTACCCCTGGGCATATAGGGATGGAGTGGTCCCTTGTACCCAGAACTATGCTTCTGCTGCCTGTGTTAATCTCAATAGTGAGAATAAGACCACTTTGGGTCAGTTTTGAAGCAAGCTTGATTTTTATTGCAGTGCACGCAAAAGCTGGCCAGCGACTGCCTTCGAAGTCAAGTTAAAGAAGGCAGCCCCTAATCCACCTCTTAGACCCTCTTTAAGGAATAAAATCACTCATAGATTTATAGAAGGGAGACAATGGGGCAAGAAGGAAATACAAAGAGACCTTTAAAAAAATTCCCATGGCCATCTTGTGATTAAGGGGGGTGGGGAGGTCAGGAAGGGTAGGGTATTCTAAATAAACAAATGAAGATTGTGGGTTGAGGAAGGTCAGGTTCCAGGAAACAGAGCAACTCAACTCTCACAGTAAATAGACACTTATTTTTAAAAGCGAAGCATAATTTCTCCTGCCTTTAAAATGGAGTTCGGTATTTTCTCGCCTAGTGCTCGAAGTGTGCAGGAGTCTTCCCAGAGGCAGTTCCTAATTGAGCCATCCTTCTCCAGGCCTGTTTCAGAAGATAGAGATTCCTGCATGTGGTGTTCAGAGACTGACGGGCTCCTCTGCCCACACATTCCTTGGCACTCTGCTTGTTTCCTTTTTAAAAGATTTCATTTGGCTGTGTGTGGTGGCCCATGCCTTCAATCCCAGAACTAGGGAAGCAGAGACAGGTGGATCTCTGTGAGGCCAGCCTGGTCTGTAGAGCCAGTTCCAGGACAGCCAGGGCTGTCTTGAAAAACGAAAAAAAAAAGGAAGAAGAAAAAAAAGATTTTCATTTATTTTTATTTTGAGTGTGAATGTTTGCCTGCTTGTATGTTTGTGTCCTGTGTGTGAGCAGTGCCCACAGGGGTCAAGAGGGAGTCATGTCCCCTGGAGCTGGAGATAGAGATGGTTGTGAGTCACCATGTGGGTGCTGGGAGCACAACCTGCATCCTCTGTGAGAGCTCTGATCACTGAGCCGCCTCTCCAACCCTAGTTGGTCTTCATAGTGACTTTCCTTGAGTTCCTCATCTAGTGACATGGTCTGACCATGGAGCTGACACATGGATATAGACCTGTCCAGACTGCCTTTGCACTTGGTCCTGTGGCTGGAGACTGTCTCAGCATGCAGTCTCTTGCTGGCTTGCCATGTTGGTGCTTCTGGAATCCCATGCCTTCCTAGAGGCTTTGCCCAGCCCTACAAGTCTGTGAAAGCTGGGCACATTGCAGCCTACTGACGCTTCCTCTCTTTCTTTCTCAGTTTTGAAAGCATGCAGAGGCTGTGTGACAAGTACAACCGAGCCATCGACAGCATCCACCAGCTGGTAGGTGGCTCCACACTTGTGAGGCTGTTCAATTTCCTCTGTGCGTTTGCATGATGCTGATTCCTAGGACCTCCTGGTTGCTGTCAAAGAGTGGTGGGGAGGGCAGTTGGCATGATGAGACAGGGGAGTTGTGTGGCAGTATATTAAGCCCCAGCTACCGTAGCCGTCTTCTCAAGTAGCTTCTTGGGGTCATTGCATCTCTGCCCATCTCTGCATGCTGCAGCAGAGGTGCAGTCAGCACCCTTTGGAACTGGGAGCCTACCTCCCTCTGCCCTGCTGCTGTCTTTAAGCCTGTGGCCTCTGCTCTAATATTTTCTAGTCTGCTCCACCTGCTGGGAGGAGGTGTCCTCACAATAGTCACACAAAGCTATGCTCCGCCTGCCCACCTTAGCTGACAAACTGGGTGCAGGCAGCAGAGCTTGACCACTGAGCACCCAGGGAGTGGTCTTTCTAGAAGGCACAGGGGCAGTGGGGCTTTTAGCGGGTGTTGGGCCTTTATGGGGATCTGTGGTGTCAGGGAACACTCTGTGGAAGATGGGCTGTGTGGAGAGGCTGGGCTGGGACAGGGTAGCTTCATGGTTCCTTGAGCTAAGACACTCATGCAGCTCTGCAGGGATGGCCCACTGGGCACTGGTTCTGCCCTCATCTCTGTACCGGTGGAACACCAGCTGTATCAGCTGCATGAGGGCTCCTGTGGGGCAGCAAGAGGCGTGGGGCCTGGCCCTTGAGATGGACTATCCAGTCTCGTCCCATCCTGTGCCAGTGCTATGGCTGGTAGAGTGTCCATGGCTATGAGACCAAGGGGTTGAGCCCTTCTCCCCTGAGGGAATTTGATCTGGTGGCTAAGGTCAGTAGATAAGTGCCAGGATATGCCAATGTGTATTCCAAGGCCAGCCTGAGACTGCAGTTGGAGTCTGCAGCTGTTTGCTGCTTTCTTGTGAATGTAAGTTCAAGACCTTGCCCCAACGCTAGAGAGTCTGAGGTATGTCCTGGGAGGAGGTATACCTGCCAAGGAGCCTGGAGTCAGGAAGGGCTCATGGGATTCCAGGACTGGGCTTAGGCCAGGATGCTTACCAGGTCCAGTTGGAGTTGACCTTGTGTGAGTAACATAGATGAAGTGCCTGAGTTGGCCTGGAGGGGTTGGACAGAAGGAAGCCTGGAGGCCAGAACTGGCTCTGTGCACTCATAGGCACACTCACGCTGCTGTGTTGTTTTCTGTTGTGGTCTTGGGGACTGCCTCAGTAGGTTCTTTACCACTGAGCCCCTTTTGTGTTTGTTTTGAGACAGGGTTTCTCTGTGTAACAGCCCTGGCTGTCTTAGAACTAGCTCTGTTAGCCAGGCTAGCCTTGAACTCAGAGATCTGTTTGCCTCTTCTGGGGTGTCTGCTACCACACCACCTGGTGACCTTTTTGATAGAGGATTTTACTACGTAGTCCAGGCTGGCCTTGGACTGACAGTGTTCCCTCTGCTTCAACCTCCCAAGTTGTAGGTGTCAGACAGGTGCTGCTGTCTGCTGTGAAGTGTAATTGGTCATGTCTACTCTTGTCCCCAGTGGAAGGGCACCACGCAGCCCATGAAGCTAAATACTCGACCTTCCAATGGGCTCCTGCGGCACATCCTGCAGCAGGTATACAACCACTCTGTGACTGACCCTGAGAAGCTCAACAACTACGAGCCCTTTTCCCCTGAGGTGTATGGGGAGACCTCCTTTGACCTGGTCGCCCAGATGATCGACGAGATCAAGATGACCGAGGATGACCTGTTTGTAGACCTGGGCAGTGGTGAGTGTCTTGTAGCAGTCTTTGAGCTGTCCTTGGCTCTCAGTGCACCCTCGTCTGCACATGAATGCTCAAGGGACTTCTTAGGACCATTTAGGGCGGACACTGGCTTAGCCGAGGCTTCTGGTACCACTAGTGCTCCTGCTCAGGGCCTCCACCCAAAATTCTGCTGGCTCCTTAACAGCCCCTGAACCTTCTTATGACCCCATGGGTCTTGGCTTGTGGGATTCTCAACCAGAGCAGTATTCCTGAGGCCTCTGGTCACACTCTGCAGCCTCACTTGTGGGGCTGCTGGACTGCCTACATGGCTGGCTGTGGTTCTTTTTTTTTTGGTTTTTCGAGACAGGGTTTCTCTGTGGTTTTGGAGCCTGTCCTGGAACTAGCTCTTGTAAACCAGGCTGGTCTTGAACTCACAGAGATCCGCTTGCCTCTTATTTATGGCTAGAAACCAATTATGAGTGAGTACATCCCATGTTCATCTTTTTGGGTCTGGGATACCTCACTCAGGATAGTGTTTTCTATTTCCATCCATTTGCATGCAAAATTCGAGAAGTCATTGTTTTTTACCGCAGCATAGTACTCTAATGTGTATATATTCCATACTTTCTTCATCCATTCTTCCATTGAGGGGCATCTAGGTTGTTATAGAACCCAGAATCAGCATCCTAGGTATAGCTCCACCTACAATGGGCTGGGCCCTCCCTGACCTGGGCCCTTGCCCATCAGTCACTAATTAATGAAATGTGCCAGCTGTGGTGTGTATGCCTTTAATCCCAGGGAGACAGGGGCAGGTGGATCTCTGTGAGTTCAAGGCCAGCCTGATCTATAGAGGACAGGCCAGGACTATTACACAGAGAAACGCTGTCTTGAAAATAGAGAGAGAGAGAGAGAGAGAGAGAGAGAGAGAGAGAGAGAGAGAGAGAGAGAGA
>NC_022027.1:2989862-3027267 GCF_000317375.1 Microtus ochrogaster | reverse complement strand
CTATTACACAGAGAAACGCTGTCTTGAAAATAGAGAGAGAGAGAGAGAGAGAGAGAGAGAGAGAGAGAGAGAGAGAGACAGAGACAGAGACAGAGACAGAGACAGAGACAGAGACAGAGATCCCAATGCCCCAAGTTTTCCTCCAATATGATTTTATGGAAACATTGTCTTTTTCCTCTCAGATGACTCTAGCTTGTGTCAAGTTGACATAAAACTGTCCAGCATAGGACTTATTTCCCATACCTCACGGGTGTGAGGTAAAGGCTCGAAAAGGCTCAGATACACCTGCAGTTCTTTTAGAAGCTGCTGGGTCCAACCCTGGACGTTGAGCCTCCTGGGTCCCTTACCTTTCAGAGCCCCTCCCGAGGCACTGTAGTTTTGGGGCTCACCCTACTAAACTGTGGAGGGGATGCCCCTGTCCAGGCTTTATGGCTCTTGAGGCACTGTATGGTGTGTCTCCTGGCTTCTCTACTCTATGGTTCTGAGCTGCTTGTTACTGGAAAACACTTCCCAGCATAGAAAATCAGGTGGCATGTATGTGCCATCTCAAATGTGAAACTGGCCTGCCACGTGTAGGGTCATCTTCAGAGGCTTGACCCTTGATGCCATGAAGCAGTGTTGGCAGGCCTGACTTCCCTGCGTAGGGCCAGCAGGTGCCAGTCGCTGGCGGTTATAGCCTCTGGATTTTTTATTTTATTTCCCATCGTCAAGCAGACCTGTTAGGTTCAGGGTCCTAGCTGGCCCAGGGGGTGACTTATGTGAAGAAGTGACTTCCTGGGGACTGCTAAGCTTTGTGCAGCCATCCCCACACAGGAGCAGGCAGGTTGAAGGTTCACAGATGGCATTATGGGTTGTAGAGTGGTGCAAACATCTTCTGCTGGGAGGTCTGTGCTTGTGAATGGTCTCTTCTCTGATGCCAAGGGACATTGTCATGTGGCTGAGCCCACTGGTCTCTGTGGGGGCCACACAGACTCTGACCTGTGTCTCTCTGGCTGAAGGTGTGGGGCAGGTTGTCCTTCAGGTTGCTGCGGCCACCAACTGCAAACATCACTACGGAGTGGAGAAAGCGGACATCCCAGCCAAGTACGCGGAGGTGAGCAGTCACCTGTGCACGGTGCTTCAGGCTCTTGTGTCTGGGTAGAGGTCCTTTAGGCCAAGCGTTTCTGTGTTTGTGACACCCAGCACCTTCGAGCAGGGTGCCTGTGGCCCTGGTAGGCTCTGCAGAGCTTCATGATAAGGACATTCTGCTCTCCTGGCAGGACATGGCCACCCCTTCCTGGAGAGAGAATGTTGCTGAGCTCCTATGAGTTGAGAGGGTGTGCATATTTCCTGTGGACACCCCATCTTTTCCTCCCAGGGTGGGGTTCAGGCTCTTGATCTTGGGGCTCTGCTGGAGTATTGGGAACCTTATGACTATCCCATAGCCCCTCCTTTGGGTGTCCCGACCACTGTGCTCCACAGCAGGGTTGCTGTAGATAGGCATCAGTATCTTGTCTGGTATGACCCTGCAGAGCTTGTGGACCCTCCACTGCATCAGCCTTCCTGAATTTATAACGTTGTGTGCTTTCTTTTCCTCAGACCATGGACCGAGAGTTCAGGAAGTGGATGAAATGGTATGGAAAAAAGCATGCAGAATACACAGTGAGTGCCATCGCTCCATGCCCGCGGCCTCCATCCTAGCCCAGCCCCCTTTCCCCTCCTCTCTTGACCCCAGTCAGTCTTGAACAATGACCATATGGCCCTCTGTGGCAATGGGCACAGTCTCTGGAGCTAGCTGTAGAGCCCCAACTGAGCCTGGCCCTTCCTGCTTCCCTGGCCCGGGCATCATCCCTAGACATGTGGTAACTGGGCTGTGTAAGCATATGCTCAACTCTTAAGGAGCTGAGACCTCCAGACCGGGCAAGTGCACCCCTAATGAGCTGCACCTTTGTGTAGCCTGTGGCATCAGGATTGGGACCCTTGGGTTCTTGATCTGGTTAGACCATTTTGTGGGCTGGCTGGGAGAGGCAGTCTGTGGTGCCTGTGTCCTTTGTGCAGCGGACCGCATGGCGATAACTCTGTCTTGCTCTGTGTGTCACCCTTCCTTCAATAATCCCAGCTCACTTGTGTTTTCTTGGTGGAAGTCTCCCATGCGTGAGGGTCTTGGGAATCTGTTAGGAGAGGCCCACTTGATACTGTGTCTGGGACCCAGGAGATGGGTCTGGATTCCTGAGACATTGTGCTCTCCTCATCATCAACCGTGATGACTCTTCACACTTATGGTGGGGCCTGTGGGTTCCACACCCACGTAGAGTTCTCGGTAGAGGACATAGCTTTCAAGAAGACCCTTCTCCTCCTCTTCCTCTTCTTCTTTTCTTCTTCCTCCTCCTCCTCCTCCCCCTTCCCCCTCTTCTCCTTCCTCCCCTCCCCCTCCTCCTCTTCCTCTTCTTCCTCCTTTTCTTTCCTCCTCTTCCTCCTCCTTTTTCTACTTTTTTAAAATATTTATTTATTTATTATGTAGACAATATTCTGTCTGTGTGTATGCCTGAAGGCCAGAAGAGGGCACCAGACCCCATTACAGATGGTTGTGAGCCACCATATGGTTGCTGGGAATTGAACTCAGGACCTTTGGAAGAGCAGGCAATGCTCTTAACCACTGAGCCATCTCTCCAGCCCCCTTCTTTTTCTACTTCTTTCTCCTCTTCTTTCTCTTCTCCCTCTTCCTTCTTTCTGCTTCTTCTGTTGCTGCTGCTTGTCATTGTTGGATGACCTGGCCTTTGTGGGTGAAGCCAGTGTTGTGACTGGTAGCTGTTTGTCATATTGGCTGTTTCACTTTTGGGGCCTCATGGGCCTCAGTGCTCATGCTGGTGGCCCTTGGCTTGTGGCTAGGAGCAGGGCTAAGGCCAAGGGATGTTCCTGAGGCCTTGATGATCATCAGAAGCAACCTGGCAGCAGAAATAGAAAGCAACTTTTTTTGCCTTTGATTGTGTTCACTTTGGCTTCCCACAGCACCTTGAGTGACCACCAACCTTTTCCAGGAGGCTGCATAGGCACCTTTCCTGGCCATTAGGCACTTGCCTGGCCTGTGCAGTACTGCAGCTTTGATTTTGCAAGCCCTGAGCCCTGCCTTCTGCTATTCAGGAGCATGCAGGAGAAAATCCAGGGGACCCTAAAAATAGCCCAGAGGACTCTTCTGGCCCAGAACTGCCTTGTGCCAGGGATGCTGCCATCCGCCATGCAGTGGCCTCTTGGATGCTGCCCCAAGCCAGGTCTGCTGACATGCTCCCTCCAGTGGCTGAATTGAGTCTGGTAGTCCCCTCCCTCATCCTCTATGGTCCCTTAGCCAATTTGGAGCAGACCCTGAACCATCTCTGCTGGCGGTGTTTCCTAACATTCCCAGTCTTGGTGACCTCCTGTATCCCATTGCCTGGGCAGCCGTGGCTATATAGCTTTATATGTAGTTCATCTTCTCAGAGGGGTCTCTGGGCTTTGACCCCTGACCCTGGAAGAGAGTAGAGTAGCCTATACTCCTAGAATGCTGGCTAGAGCTTGCTGAGGTGTCCCGTGGACAGCCAGTCCTGCTGAGGCATACCCGTGGGGCATGCGTCTGAGACTGTCCATAGACCTTAGTGCCTCTGCTCTTTTGCTCTCCAGACTGAGCTGATGGGTTCTCGCAATGGCTGAGTCTGTGTCTGACCTTGGCCTTCCCCAGACTTGTGTGGGGCCTGTGTCAGTCTTCCCCACTTGCTTCATGGATGCTAACCCTGCTGTGTGCTGTTCCCCTCCTTTTCCATGTTGGTAGATGCAGCTGTGACACTGTTCCTTAGGGGATAGGGAACCAACAGAGCTCAGCTTGGAGAACTCTCGAGTTTTCCAGGGGTTACTTACAGAAAGTGTTGGTGCGGGGACATTTAACAGAAGCAGAAATGACTCACAGACAGCTGCATCACAAAGACCCACCCAGCATGGGTGACAGCTTACAAAGCTTTGAATCTGGAATGTACTGCATGGCCTAAGGCAGCATGACAGGCTGGAGAGCGTCCTTTCCAGGTGTCTCAGTAGACCTAAGCCTCTCCCAGGTGTCTTGGTTGGTGTGACAGTGTCTCTCCGCAGTCCTTACTGTTCCTGTATGCCTGGGGAGGGAGGGCCCAGCACATCCACTCATTTTCAGGGACTTCCTGTCTGAAGGGGCCTCCCTGCAGTGTGGAGTGTATGGAGATTTCCTACACAGCAGCAGACACCTTGCTTCAGGCCTGTGCTTCCATCCTGGGCCAGATGGTTAGGCTGGCCTCACACACGGTGCAGCTAGTAGACTCCCCAAACTTCATGGCCTGCTTGGCTAGGACAGTAGTACTAGGGCCTGCAGGGAGAGGAATGCTGGGTCCACACATGACACAGCTGCAGGGTGAGAGGTCTGTCCTCAGCAGGCACCCCTCAGGTTCCTGGAGTGGAGCGAGCCTGTGCCTGTCTGTGCAGCCACGGTGCAGGACCCAGCGGTCAGCCACGGCAAAGGCAGTCAGCAGAGCTAGGGAGGCCATCCGGGCTTGCAGAGCTCTTTTTTTTTTTTTTTTTTTTTTTTTTTTCGAGGCAGGGTTTCTCTGTGGTTTTGGAGCCTGTCCTGGAGCAGAGTTCTTCCTAGGAGTCTTAGAACACGCTGCAGGTTGTTCTCATCCAGAGATGCAGAGACCCAGTACCCAGGGCTTAAAGGGACATGGCTTCTTTGCTTAGCTCAGACTCCGCAGCATGGCAGATGGAGGCATGGTCTCTGCCACAGTGCTTAACTTAGGGGAGAGTGGGAGCCCAGGTCTCCTAGGCCCAACTGCTCCCCTGCATTTGGGGAATGACTGAAGCCCCCATCTTCAGGGCTGGCTGGTGTACAGCAGAACAGAGTCAGAGGTTGCGGAGGAGTAGATTAGAGGAGAGGCGGGCCCTGGCCTGGGGTAGGCTCAGGGACTGTGCAGCCTCCAGGGGCACACAGGGCTCTGGCCACTCCAGCCCAGGTCCGCTCTGCCTCACTGGAGGACGGAAGCTGTACAGCTGCTCCTGTTTGGGGACAGTCTTGTCCTAGCAGGGTGGGGAGGTAGCCCTGGGCCTGCAGCTTGGCGGGTGCTCTGTCATCCTGTCAGCTACAGCTCATGGGGACTCCAGTGTGGGCCTTTGGTGTTACCCATGGTCGACATCCCTTAGCCTCTGATACGTGTAGATCCACCACTTCTGCTCAGGAGATTTGCCTGTTGTGTTGTTCGCACTGCGCGGTGGGTAGTGCATCAGATCTTTGCTCCTGTTCATTGCCAAGGAACTTTCCAGCCCAGTGTGGCGTCCTTGACAATGGACAGACTATGCTGTATATCTGTCCATCTTTTCAGGAATATCCCTGTCTTTTGGGTTTTGTAAATAACTAAACAATCCCACCCCCACCTCCATGACCTCCATGTAGAGTGGACTGTTCTTTTCCTGGGCCATATGCCTGGCACTGCAGGTAGTGGGTGGTCTGCAGAATTGTAAACCCAGATTGCTTGGGAGTCTGGTTCCAGGTAGTCAGGATAAAAGCACTCTGAGGCAGAGGCAGGTGGATCTCTGAGTTTGAGGCCAGCCTGGTCTACAGAATGAGTTCCAGGACAGTCAGGGCTACTGTATTGAAAAACCAAAAAGAAAAAAAGGGGAGGAAAAAAAAAAGCTGTTTCCCTTTAACACACTCTGGCCTGAAGGAGGTGGAATGACATCAGTACTGACACAGTCGTGGCAGGCTGCAGTTTTGGGATCAGTGTGCAGCAAACATATACTAATGCAAGGTGCACAGAGGTGACCTTATCTGCGGACACAATCCTCATGGTTGATGACTGGTAACAGGACGGTTGATCCAGTGGCTTCCTGGCCACATAAATACATCTCATGTCTGTAAGGTCTGCAGAAGTTCTGTGTGGTGCTGCTTTTTTGGGGGGGGGCACAGTCTGGGTGCAGAGAGGGTTGGCTGGTCAAGCACATGGCACTGTGGCTCCTCACCTGGACCCACACCATCCTATCCTCTTGTCTGTCCCGAATGGGTCCTGCTTCCTGCTGGGGTTTAGGCCCTGCCCTCTGCAGAGCTGTCCACTGGCTGTCCACAGTCACCTTCCCACCCCAAGATCCAGCTCATTCCATGTCTCTCACAGCAGCTGCGGGGACTGGGTTTGAACCAAGCAAGCCCATGAGTAAACGTGTTCCTTTCTTTCTTAGCTGGAACGAGGTGACTTCCTCTCAGAGGAGTGGAGGGAACGGATCGCCAACACGAGGTACGGCCGGCTGTGGGCTGTGCTGCTGGCTGTGCTGTGGCCTCTGATTCTTGTCCCCCAGATGTGGGTGGCTGCTGTGGAGGGTACTGCAGGGCTGCTGCTTCAAAAGTGCCAGCCCCTCCTTGGTGCTGGCCTGCCTTTGGTCTCACATGGGGTGCAGGCAGCCCCTGTGCTGGTCCCCTTGAGCAAACTGCCGTCCTTGTCATGGGGTCCATCAGGGGATCTAGGTGTTTTGGGGCCTCACCTCTATGTTTTCTGCTGGGGGGTGGTGCCTGCTCATCAAGTGCTTGCGTTTGCTTTCGCCCTGGGAGCAGATTCTCCCTGCATTCTGTTGCCAGGGAGTGCTTCCAGGAAGCCCATTTTATTTCAGAAGAACTGGCGCCTGGTGCTGGATTCAGCCCAGGCGGTTTGTGGTTGTCTCCTGCCCCTGCTTTCCTGCTTACTCTGCTCACCTCAGATGGGTGGGCGGGGGAGGGGGCGCAGCACCTGGCAGGGACCAGCAGCAGGCTGTGTCCAGGCTGGGACTTGATGTGCACAGCCTCAGTTTTACTGAACTGAAACATTGTTTTGCAGTGTTATATTTGTGAATAACTTTGCCTTTGGTCCTGAGGTGGATCACCAGCTGAAGGAGCGATTCGCAAACATGAAGGAAGGTAATGCAGCCCTCCTGCCCACGGGCCTGCTATTCCCACAGTGTGGGGGTGGGGAACATGCAGTTACATCAGTTTGCCTTGAGAGGTCCTCAGCGATCCTCCCTGTTCATGATGGGTAGTGCATGGAAGTCCCAGGCCCCACCTGCTTCCTGCTACCCATCCCCAGCTCCTGGGCTGCACAGCAGAAGTGAGGCCCGGTGACTGAGGCCTTGGTGCCAAGCGTACCCCCAGACAGCCAGCAGATGGGTTGAAGGGCTAACCCAGCTCAGAAGCAGTCTCCTGCTGCAAGCACCAACACCAGGGCTCTTCGCTTGTGAGCTCATGATGTGTCTACACATGTGTTTGTTCCCGTCAGTCTTTGGTGATGGAGAGATTTTGTGAATAAGGCATTGCGTAGAGCACACACAGCCCCTCGCATAGGACTGGGCCGTCTGCACTGTATATTGCTGTCCCTCTGCAGGGAGCAGGAATACCCAGACTTTCCGATTTCTTAGTCTGATTTCCCAACCCTGTAGCTGTCACAGAAGTGATGGGTGTTTGCTGTAGGGCCTGTCCTCAGCCTCCCCCATGCTTTTATTTATTTTTTTTTTTTTAAAGATTTATTTATTTATTATGTACACAGTGTTCAGCCTCCATGTATGCCCACACGCCAGAAGAGGGCACCAGATCTCATTACAGATGGTTGTGAGCCACCATGTGGTTGCTGGGAATTGAACTCAGGACCTTTGGAAGAACAGTCGGTACTCTTAACATCTGAGCCATCTCTCCAGCCCCTCCCCCATGCTTTTAGAGTTAATTACTTGAGGTGCTGGGGATGAGCCTTGTGCACTCAGCAGACACTCCCCCACTGAGCTTCACCCCTGCCTCATATTCTTTCCTTCATCCATTCATTTGTGTTTTAAAACAGTCCCATTCTAGACAGGGTCTGGCCTAGATCCATTCTAGTCTTAAACTCATTCATATAGCCGAAGCTGGCCTTTAAGTTTATTGCGATATACACTACATTAGCCTGCTTGGGGCCAGATCTTGACTGAGTCATCCAGTCCTAGATTAACTTGTCCCTCAGAGCTAGTGTGCTCAGTTAGTTGTTAGGTGGGCCAGGCTCTGATGACAGCCAGCCCCAGCCTTCAGTGGCAGTGCTCTGCCCCTTCCCTGTCCTGCCCTTAGAGACCACCCTGTGGACTGCTGCTGCAGTGTTGTTTAGTGTGCTTTCTGTGCTGTGACAGACACCATGACCAAAGCAATCTATTGACATCAGGGCAGGAGCTGCAGTAGAGGCCTTGTGGGAAGACTGCCGACTGGCTCCGCTCTGGCTCAGATACTTTTCTTCTGCTACTTTTCTTGCACTCCTCAGGAGCATGTGGTGGTCCTCCCACACCAGTCAGTCAAGACAGTGAGTGCCCCACGGATTGCCTGCAGGTCAATCTGCTGAAGGCATTTTTCTCAATTGAGATTCTCTCTTCCTAGAAGGCCCTAGTTTGTGTCAAATAGACCAAAAGTATCCAGCACAAACACCCACTTGTGGGTGTTCATGGTAATCAAATTGTTCCTGTGGCCCTCTCTTGACTAGGCTTTCCCCTTCGGCCTACTTGTGCTCGGTGGTTGCAGGTTATTCCTATCACTGCTTAGGGTAGCTCATAGGTGCTGGCCAGACTGGCCCATGGCCTTTCAGTCTGAACCATTGGTGTTGCTGCTTTCCTGCACACTGGAGACATGGAGTTGACCCTGCTGTGGTCTGGCCAGGCCCTTTTGCTGGTGTACAGTACTCAGAAAGCAAGACATGGAGGGGGCTAGAGACTGGTTTACTTATATAAGCAGCTGCGTACACATTCAAAGATATGTGTGTTTGTGTTGAGAAAGGAGTCTCATTGTGTAACCGAGGCTGTCCCAGAACATTGTTGCCTCAGCTTCCCCAGTGCTGGGATGACAGACATGTATCACTGTGCCAGTGTGGTCTTTCAAGTCTCTTTGTTTAGCTATCAATGGGTGTGGGATTCAGGGCTGTTTTAGTAATCAGGCCAAGGCAGGAGGCCTAGAGCTCCTAGACTGGCCTGGGCTTCATGTTGTTCTCATTCTCCCCTCTCCACCCCAGTACTTCTCTTTAATATGGAAGGAATCTGCACCATTCACAAGAATTAGGCTGGGTTTTTTTTTTTTTTTTTTTGGTTTTTTTCGAGACAGGGTTTCTCTGTGGCTTTGGAGCCTGTCCTGGAACTAGCTCTGTAGACCAGGCTGGTCTCGAACTCACAGAGATCCACCTGCCTCTGCCTCCCGAGTGCTGGGATTAAAGGCGTGCGCCACCATCGCCCGGCCTGGGTTTTGTTTTGAGGCAAGATTTCTATGTAGCTCTGACTGTTGTGGAACTCTTTATGTAGACCAGGCTAGACTACTCTCAGAGATCTGCCCATCTCTGCCTCATACTAGGATTAAAGGTATGTGCCTCCACACCTAGACTTCCATGTTTCAAGTTTGTTCTTCCTGTGTGGCTGTCACAGGTTTGAATCTTTGTGTGGTTTGGCATGGCTCTTTTGCCTCTTGTGGCGCAGTTCTGATTCTTGTCTCCTGCCCCGGCCTCTGCCTTCACCTCTCTAGCCTCAAGGGCTTCAGCAGCCAGTCAGCTTCTCAGCCCTGATCTCTGGGTCTTTCTCTGTTGTGTCTTTTTAAAAACTGGGATCTTGCCGCTTAGCTCAGTTTGTCTTCAGACTCATGACAGTCCCCCTCTCTCAGCTGCTAGAATGCCAGGGTAATCACTGTGCTACACAGCCTGTAGGTCTCCTCAGTGCCTTTGTTTCAGCTCCCCCTCCTGGTAACACATGGCTTATAGCAATCTCTTTCTTGTGCTTTATTGTGGTACTGGGTTCCACCATGACCCTTTTAGCAGGCACCCAGTTGTCACCACTGTGTAGAGTCACTGTTCTCTATGGCTGCAGGGTCAGGGATGAGCACCAGGGGTCTTGTGAAGAATGCCTAGCATCTCCTGGGCACAGGCATTGTTCACCTGTTTCCTGTCCTGGGCAATTGCTCATGCCTGAGTTTGTGGTCTCCAGCTTGTGTGCCTGTGTGGGTTTTTGCGCACATGGCAGTGATGGGCTTCTGTGTTGTAGGCGGCAGAATCGTCTCTTCAAAGCCCTTTGCCCCTCTGAACTTCAGGATCAACAGCAGGAACTTGAGTGGTAAGCTCTGGGCTCCGTGGTGCATATGGTACCTGGCTCCCCTCGCCCAGTCAGATGGTACTCTTCCCACAGTATGTTAAGCACATCCCCTTGTAGACATGTTCTTTCAGGAGGGGCCTTAGGATGGGCCTGTGGGTCTCCCTGGGCAAGGCGCTTGGCTGGTCCAGTTCCGGGTCTGCATGCTTGCTTTGATGCTGGCTGCTCTTGAAATCTGATCTCATTCATGTGTGCTTGCCACCTTGTTCCTGACAGGCCCCAGATTATTCCTCCCTTTGGGGATGCTGTTGACACTGGTGTGGGGCGCAGGCCTCTTGCCACAGTCCTGACTTGCTGCTCTTCCACAGACATCGGCACCATTATGCGTGTGGTGGAGCTGTCACCCCTGAAGGGCTCTGTGTCATGGACTGGGAAGCCCGTCTCCTACTACCTGCACACTATTGACCGCACCATAGTGAGTGCCCACAGTGCTACAGTACAGCACGCTGCCTCTGTGTGCCTGCTTGTCACCCTACAGAGCTCCCTGGCAGCTCTGGGTCTCAGCCCTTAGTCCACCTGATGAATAGGGGCCATAGTAATTTTGGCATCATATTATATTCAGAGACCTGTGGTCTCTATCATCCCTTCTGTCCTCGTCCCCAGCCTTCCCTGGGTATGTGCTGGCCTCTTCCTCATGGCCCCCACAGGGTATCTTCTCCTTGCCAGAACCTTCAGTGTATGGTCCCAGGTTCTGTTCTCCATCTGTCCTGGTACCCTCTGGGTTCCTTGAGGCAGCATGTTGGCAATTCTGCTTTTTGTTCAGTGCTCTCCTGAGCCAGCAGCAGCTGTGCTTTGCCTTTGCTGCTGTAGGTAAAGGGGCTCTCAAGACTCCTGAACTACGCTGTGAGTTCCCTCTGCGGTGTAGCAGCCAGTGTTCCCCTCGGGAGGTCCTGTCCCTGGTTCCTTAGCAGTCACTTGCGACTCGAGGGTAGCTATCCTGGGTTGTATATTACTCCTGCTGTGCCACCTGCAGTGTGTGCTGGTGGGCCCGGCAGCTTGTGGGACACGCCACCTGTGTCCGTGCTCGGGGCTTGCTTCTAACAAAGCTCTTTCCTCTTCTCTTTAGCTTGAAAATTATTTTTCTAGTCTGAAAAATCCAAAACTCAGGGTAAGTTTGCTTTTCTCCCAACTGTGAGGATCATGATTGCTGGCTTTGTATGTGCTGTTGGTATGTGTGACCAAGGTCCCTAGGCCCAAACAAGTGTTATTTCTGCCTCCCAGGCTTTCCGAAGGCCCTCAGCTCTGTAGTGGGTTTAGCATCCATCTTTCTGTAGGTGATGCCAGTGACCAGTGGGTTCTTTGTTAAACCGTGCTGTGCATCCCCATGCCAGAGTTGTGCACAACAGTTGAGGGTGCCTGTCTCCAGCACCCTGGAAGACTGGGTAGTCTGCTCCATGGCAGTCCTTCTCTAGCCACATCTGCTGCACATTTCCCTGTCTGTCCAGGGACACAAAGAGCTGGGCTTCCACGTGACTTTCCCTGGGGAGGCATGAACAGATGTCTGTTCACTCTGTGTGGGCACTAATAGCAGAGCACAGCACTCTGTCTGCTGGTACTTGGTGAAGTGGTGGGCTTTCAGGGTTACAGGAGTGTAGGCAGGCTGCTGCACACCCCCAAGGAGTTCATCCTGCCCAGCATACTAGAGATGGTGAACAGTGTGTATACTCAGTGAGGGGCTTAATTCTCCCCCCCCACTCAACCCCCAATTCCACTGGTGCATGCAAGTTTGCACCTCATGGAGGTTAGCTCAGGTACAGGGTTCACGTCAGCACTGGCCCTTAGCATAGGCCCTTAGCAAGTGGCTTGACTTTGCCTAGCTGTTTAGGGGCTGTATCTGTCCTGCCCAGTGGGGCAGTCTCCATGATGGCTGGCATTTCCTATGTGTTCTCATTGCCATGTGGTTCTGCAGCTGTCAGTGCAGGGACAGTCTTGGGCTGCAATCGCATGACAGGCCCATGCCTTACCCACAGAGTGGCTGTGGGGTCCAGGTTAGGCATTGCACCTCCCCCAGAGTTCGTTCGTGTGTGTGTGTGGTGTGTGTGTGTGTGTGTGTGTGTGTGTGTGTGTGTGTGTGTGTGTGTGTGTGTCCATTTCTTTGATGCTGGAGTGGAGATGGAGCCTCCAGCATGTTCAGGACACTTTTCCACTGCTTCCCTCTAGGAGGAGCAGGAAGCAGCTCGGCGCCGGCAGCAGCGAGAGAACAAGAGTAATGCAACTACCCCCACCAAGGTCCCAGAGAGCAAGGCAGCTGCCACGGAGGCTCCCGCGGTGAGATGCCCTTCCCTGCACATGCCTGGTAGACAGGGTGCCCAGTGGTGCCGCCCTGCGGGTACTCCTGCTGGCCCTTCACTGCCTGCCTATTCCTCTAGGACTCTGGTGCTGAGGAAGAAAAGTCAGGTGTGGCCACTGTCAAAAAGCCATCTCCCTCCAAAGCCCGGAAGAAGAAACTGAACAAGAAAGGGAGGAAAATGGCTGGCCGGAAGCGTGGACGGCCCAAGAAAATGAGTGCTGCAAATGCTGAGCGCAAGTCCAAGAAGAGCCAAAGCGCACTGGACCTCCTGCACTCCTCTCCTCCAGCCCCGCCCTCAGCCTCACCCCAGGGTGAGCCTCTTTCTCTCCTGCGTGGCAGAGTCCCCATCCAAGTGACTGTGGGCTCCTGTACAGTAGAGTCACCATTTGGATTCTGCTGTGTGCCAAGCCTGTGACTACACAGCAGTGTCAGTACTCAGATTTGCCAAGCTGAGGTATTGTGTTGCCTGTGTTAGTATAGGGCCGATGGTTGGTGACTGATGGGTATCCTTTCTCCTGCAGATGCGTACAGGGCACCTCATAGCCCATTCTACCAGCTACCTCCGAGCACGCAGCTCCACTCCCCCAATCCGTTGCTGGTGGCACCCACCCCGCCTGCATTACAGAAACTTTTAGGTAGGTCATGGCTTTGATGTTGAAGCAGTTTTGTGGGGCTGTGGAAGTGGTAGGGCTCTAGTCAAGCCTGCTGGGTGGCGTGGAAGAGGCTCTGTTGCCTGTTTGTGAATGACTGAGACTGACTCACCTCAGGGACACGGGGGAGCCTGGTAGAGGTTCACTCCATGGGGAACGCTGGCAAGTCTCTTACTTGAAGGAGGGATCTGCTCTCGGGTTTTGGGCTTGAGAAGAGGTGAAGTCACAGGCAGGGATGACCCCGCAGCAGGCCAGGTCAGGTAGTTCCTCTCTGTTGGCCACCACTCCAGCTCCTCTCAGGGAAGGGTGTTGGCATCAGTCCTGGTTCATACACTGTGCTATGTACCTCCAGAGTCCTTCAAGATCCAGTACCTGCAGTTCCTGGCTTACACGAAGACCCCACAGTACAAGGCCAACCTGCAGCAGCTTCTGGACCAAGAGAAGGTGTGCAGGCTCTTGCCTTAATGTCGGTAGTCGGGTTGGTTGTCGGGACGGGGCGCTGAGGTCACCTCCTGTCCTCCCTTGCAGGAGAAGAACACACAGCTGCTGGACACCGCACAGCAGCTCTTCGGTCATTGCCAAGCCCAAAAGGAGGAGATCCACAGACTGTTTCAGCAGAAACTGGATGAGGTGACTGGGGTGACCAAAGTTCAGCTTCCCTTACCCTTATGGAAGGACTGACATAGAGTAGCTGGCCACTTTGCAAGCAGAGGGTGGCCCTGGCTGTACCCAGGTCAGAGCTGCACGGTTATTATTGTTCCCTTTGTTCCTTATGCACTGGGACTCACCCTGGTTTGTCCTCTGCATCTCTAGTTGGGTGTGAAGGCGCTGACCTACAATGACCTGATTCAGGCCCAGAAGGAGATCTCTGCCCACAACCAGCAGCTGCGGGAGCAGTCAGAGCAGCTGGAGAAGGACAACAGTGAGCTGCGGA
Source organism: Microtus ochrogaster (assembly GCF_000317375.1). Classification (NCBI taxonomy): domain Eukaryota; kingdom Metazoa; phylum Chordata; class Mammalia; order Rodentia; family Cricetidae; genus Microtus; species Microtus ochrogaster. The sequence continues at coordinate 3,013,280 of NC_022027.1, read as the reverse complement.
GCCAGAGCCTTCAGCTGGTGTGTGTGTGTGTGTGTATCTGTATGTGTGTAGGGGGCGGTGCAACTGGTTTGTACACAGGCAGGATGGAGGGCAGGAGCCCCGAGGTATGCTGACTTAGTGCCTTAGCGCTGGACTTGGATCTGCTCCTCCACATTCTTGCTGGGCTCTGCAAGGATCACCCCATTCCTAATCACACCAGGGACCCTTTGTGCTGTGTCACACATGCCTTTCTCACCTTGCTTTGTGGGTGGGTATTGACACCATGGGCCACAACTATAGGAAGTATTCAGTGCACTGCCCAGAGAGACGGGCTTTCCTGCCTTCAGCTGCTGACATCTTGTCTGTGCCCACAGCTCAGAGCCCGGTGTGAGGAGCTGAGGCTGGACTGGTCCACACTGTCTCTGGAGAATCTGCGGAAAGAGAAACAGGCCCTGCGGAGCCAGATCTCAGAGAAGCAGCGACACTGCCTGGAGCTGCAGGTGGGGTGTTGGGGTGATGCACCAGACCCCTCAGATGGGCATCTGTGATGATGGACAGCAGGGGTGTGGCCTCACAGTAGAGTCCAGGCTGCTCTGACACACCTCCCATCGTGTAGATCAGCATTGTGGAGCTGGAGAAGAGCCAGCGACAGCAGGAGCTCCTGCAGTTGAAGTCCTGTGTGCCACCAGATGATGCTCTGTCCCTTCATCTGCGTGGCAAGGGTGCCCTGGGCCGCGAGCTGGAGGCCGATGCTGGGCGGTTGCGTCTTGAGCTGGACTGTGCCAAGATCTCCCTGCCACACCTCAGCAGCATGAGCCCCGAGCTCTCCATGAATGGCCATGCCGCTGGCTACGAGCTCTGCAGCACAGCTAGTCGGCCCTCATCCAAGCAGAACACCCCCCAGTACCTGGCCTCCCCATTGGATCAGGAGGTCGTACCCTGCACCCCCAGCCACAGTGGCAGGCCTCGGCTAGAAAAGTTGTCTGGCCTAACTTTGCCAGACTACACCCGGTTGTCACCTGCCAAGATTGTGTTGAGGCGGCACCTGAGCCAGGACCACACTGGGGTTAGCAAACCAGCTGCCAGTGAGCTACACCCTCGGTAAGCACAGATGTATCTAGGGGCTGTGCTACTGTCTGCTGCCCTGGGGCTGTTGTGCGTGGGCTGCTTGCTGTGAATTCAGCAAGGGTGACTGGCCTCTCATTGCAGGGCAGAGCATGCCAAGGAGAGCACCCTTCCCTACCAGAGCCCCAGCTTGTCCAACAGCATGAAGCTCAGCCCCCAGGATCCACTGCCTGCCTCCCCCACAACCTCGCCGCTCACCTCAGAGAAGGGCAGTGAAAAGGTAAGGGCCAGGCAACCGCAGCATTCACTCCACAGAGCATTCTCAGCTGTGGGATGTATGAAGTTTAGTTTGGGGACCTGGGGAGGAGATGGGGATTAGCATCCACAGGCCTCATGGAGTGGTTGCAGAGGCAGGTGTGTCAGCCTCCCATGGGTGCTTACATGCAGGAGTAGGATTTAGCCAGTTGCTTGGGGGATCTAGAGTGGGACCAAGGGGGTTGGGGCCTCCATTGTATGTAGAGAGATGGAGAGGAATTTGGGAGGCCAGGCAGTCCAGGGTGACAGGTCTCAGAAACAGAGAGAGTGGGCAGCATTCTTAACCAGCCCGTATCCTGAGGATGGCTTCTGCAGTGAGTCTGCAGCTGAGCATGGCCATCTGTTGACAGGGTGTGAAGGAGCGTGCCTACAGCAGCCATGGGGAGACTATCACCAGCCTGCCTGTCAGCATTCCACTCAGCACAGTGCAGCCCAACAAGCTGCCCGTCAGCATCCCACTGGCCAGTGTGGTGCTGCCCAGCCGCGCTGAGAGGGCGGTGAGTGTGCTGGGCCGCATGGTAGTTGTGATGGTTGTGGTTGCACTGGCAGTGGTGGGGCTCCAGGCTCAACTTCAGTCTTTATGTCTTTTTCTTATGCTGTTGAGTTTGAGCATGTGGTCATCCGGGGACTGGCGAGAGGGCATCCAGAGCTAATCCTGTTGCCATGTGGTTGGGCTCTGGATATGTTTTATAAGAAACAGAACAGAGAAGAAACAACAAAGAGGGTTTTAGCCACTCAAACAGCACTGGCTGACATGGCCCTGTGGGTTGCTGTCCCTGATGGCTGGATCCCAGGAGTGCTGATTGATGCTCACGGAGGGTAGGCTGGGAGAACTGCAGCCTTGCCTTCCTTCTGCATTATTTTGAGGGCAGGGTCTTGTGTGACTCGGGCTGGCCTTGAACTCACCATGTAGTTGTAGCTGGCCTTGACATCTGACCACCTTACCCCATGCCTCTTGCACCCCTCATTAACTGAATGTGACTTGACTTTTCTGCTTGAACTCTCAGGCCTAGCCCAGCTCTATCCCCTCTTGGGTCCCCCTGCCCACAGCCCTCCTGCCCCACTGTCTCCTGTTGCCCTAACTAGGCAGGCTTTCTCTTGCAGAGGAGCACTCCCAGCCCTGGGCCACAGCCCCGAGACTCCTCATCCACACTTGAAAAGCAGATTGGTGCTTCCGCCCATGGTGCAGGGGGCAGTGCAGCAGGGAGCAGGAGCCTCACACTGGCACCCACAGGTGACCCCCCCCCCCGACCACATAGGGACCTCTTCCTGCTAGGTGCCATGTTCTCTGGGGAGACGATCCCATTGGGACAAACACCCAGCAGGTAGCTCTGAGGTTTTGAGTCCTAGGATTCTGTGTGACCAGAAGCCAGGGGACTAGTCTCTAGCTCTCTCCTGTTGATTTGTTTTGGGTTAGGGCAGGGCCAGGCAACTTTTTTTTAGGGATACTTAAGGTCTGGAACAGTTCCAGAAAGCTGTCCTGTGCTGAGGTCATCTGGTTCCTAGAGGTTTAGGTGGCTCCCAGCAGGGACAGCACCCAGTGTGCCCTGGTGTTTGCAGATGACTGAAATGGGAACCCGTCTTCCTCTGGGCCTGGCCTGCCCATACTTATCCATGCTATGGCCCTGGTCTACCCTAGGAAGGGGCTACTGACCTCAGCTTGTTCCTCCCAGGGTGAGGTGTTGTTAGAGTGGGCTTGGCCTCCTTGCCTCCCTTGATTAACTGGTGTCTTCATGAAAGGTTTCTACACTGGTTCGGTGGCCATCAGTGGAGCCCTGGCCAACAGCCCAGTGCCTCTGGCATCTGGAATGGAAACTGCTGTTTTTGATGAGTCCTCTGGCCCTGGCAGCCTCTTTGCCACCATGGGATCTCGCAGCACACCACCACAGCACCCGCCTCTGCTACCACAGCCCCGCAACTCTGGCCCTGCATCTCCTGCCCACCAACTCTCGGCCAGTCCCCGCATGAGTGTGACTGCCCAAGGTCCGCTGCTGGACAGCAGCAAGGGGGAGCTGCCTTCTGACCCTGCCGTCTCAGACCCGGAGAATGAAGCTAAGAGGAGGATTGTGTTCAGCATTGCAGCCAGTTCCAGCTCTAAGCAGTCGCCTACTACCAGGCATAGCCCCTTGACCTCTGGAACCCGTGGGGATTCTGTACAGAGCCATGGGCAGGACAGTCGTAAACGCAGCAGAAGGAAGCGTGCATCAGCTGGAACCCTCAGCCTCAGCACGGGTGTGTCCCCCAAGCGCCGGGCTCTGCCAACTGTCGCTGGCCTCTTCACACAGTCCTCGGGGTCTCCCCTCAACCTCAACTCCATGGTAAGTGTAGGGCCTGTCCCTGCAGAGTGGGGACAGTGGTTGGTGTGCAGTCTGTTCTCTCCCCACCTGTACCCTCAAAAGGAGCTGGTGACTGCAGAGGTCTCAAGGGTTAGCTGGCACCGAAACCCTGGCCTGGGCCTGTGGCTCATCTGCCCTCCCTGATTCCGCAGGTCAACAACATCAATCAGCCCCTGGAGATCACAGCCATCTCATCCCCTGAGAGTTCCCTGAAGAGTTCCCCGACCCCCTACCAGGACCACGATCAGCCCCCGGTGCTCAGGAAGGAGCGGCCACTGGGCCCGACTAATGGGGCCCATTACTCACCATTGACCTCAGATGAGGAGCCAGGCTCTGAGGATGAGCCCAGCAGTACCCGGTGAGTCCTAGGGGACAGCTCTGCAGGCTCATGGTTGGACTAGATGCTGGCTATCGTGTGGCCAAGTGGCCTCCGTTAGCTATCTTTCAATCCTGACCTCCCTAGTGCAAGGCTATTTTCTCAATGGGTGTTACCTTGCTTTTCTTGTTGAGCAGTGTAGAGTACTGCTTGTGGGGTCTGTGTGTATCTGTGGGGACTTTCTGGGTGTTCAGCCTGAGTAAAGACATCACGTGCCCCTCTCTGCCACCTACATTATGGCTGCACTGCAGACTGTTGAGCATCACTAGGTCCCATGCTTACCTTTGAGTGTCACAGTGGAGTTACTACTGCGAGTGTGAATTCTGGTCATGTCTTGCCTCTGACTTTGATGTGCTCTAAGATCGCTGCCCACTGTCATTTTTAAGGGTCTGACAAATACACTGACCCATTGTAGACCATACCATCGTGGATGTGTGTACCACCTGTGAGCCAGGCCTCTGCTGCATTTAGCTCCAGGTTGGCTAAGGCTCAGAATTGGGAAGCTCCTACAAGTCGCCCTGCTTTATATGCATAGTGTCACCATGTGCACAGGCATTCTGGGCTCCCCACCAGAACAGCCCATGCACAGACACTGGGCCCTAGTACTGTTGGTGACCCAGACTTACTCCGGGTCTACTCAGGGGCCCTTCCACACGGGACTAGAGGGCAGCCTTTGGACCTTTCATGTTGAGCTGTGCGTGTAGAGAGTCCTCGGATACTCTCTGAGCACTTAGATTCATACATCAGTGACTGTTTTCTTTGCACAGAATTGAAAGAAAAATTGCAACAATCTCCTTAGAAAGCAAATCTCCTCCGAAGACGCTGGAAAATGGTAATGTGCTCCCTTCCTGGAGCCGGGAGGTGTGGGGGTGCCCCGTGCTCAGGATGGGCCAGCCTGGGACAGCATCTGGTGCATGGACAGTTGGGAGGAGCAGACAAGAGAAGTCTCACCTCTTCATCACCTCTGCCTAGTAGAATGTGTGCCAGCCACATGGTAGGCACAGCCCACTTTCCCAGTGCAGGCTAAGCTCATGGCCACTGATTTCTCCCATCAGGTGGTGGTTTGGTGGGAAGGAAGCCTGCACCCTCGAGTGAGCCTGTGAACAGCAGCAAATGGAAGTCCACTTTCTCACCCATCTCCGACCTCAGCTTGGCCAAGGCCGTGGACAGTCCATTGCAGGCTGGCTCTGCACTGAGCCACAGCCCCCTGTTCTCTTTCCGGCCGGTTCTGGAGGAGCCTGCAGCTGAGGCCAAGCTCCCCACCCACCCAAGGAAAAGCTTTGCCAGCTCTCTGACTGCAGCCGAGGGCCCGAGCCCTGGCGCCAACCCTCCCAACGGCCTGGCCTTCAGTGGGGGCCTTGCTGCAGACCTCGGTTTACACAGCTTCAACGACGGTGCTTCCCTCTCCCACAAGGGCCCTGAGGTGGCCAGCCTGAGCTTCCCATCACAGCGGGGCAAGGATAGTACCACAGAGACTAATCCCTTCCTCAGTAGGCGGCAGCCGGAGGGCCTGGGTGGCCTGAAGGGCGAGGGCAATGCAGGCAAGGAGTCAGGCGAGGCCGTGCCTCTGTGTGGGTCTGCGGACAAAGTTGCACTGCCTCATGGCAGCAGGGCAGGCAAAGGCCGTGACCGTGAGCTGGACTTCAAGGGTGGCCACAACCTCTTCATCTCTGCTGCAGCTGTTCCTCCGGGTGGCCTCCTCGGTGGCCCTGGTCTAGTGACTGTGGCTTCCTCTGCGGGCAGTACAACACCTGCTGCCCAGGCTGCCCGGCCCTTTCTGAGCACCTTCACCCCTGGGCCCCAGTTCACTCTGGGCCCCATGTCCCTGCAGGCCAACCTGGGCTCTGTGGCCGGCTCCTCTGTGCTGCAGTCCTTGTTTAGCACCGTGCCCGCCGCTGCAGGCTTGGTGCATGTGTCATCTGCTGCGCCCCGACTAACCAACTCGCACACCATGGGCAGCTTCTCCTCCGGGGTGACCGGTGGAACCGTTGGAGGTAGGCAAGGAAGGGATGACGTCTAGTCCCAAGTTTCTCACCAGCTGCTTCGGAGGTCCCTCCCAAGCCCTCTAGAGGATACAATGGGAGTGTGTCCCTGTGTCCTTGCTGGCCGTCTTCATGGTGTGACTGAAGGAGACTGTCTAGCCTTATAACGCATGCCTCTTGTTTTCAGAAGAACACGGTGCACTTAACTAGGCATTTCTTTCTCCTGGGGCATCCCCTGTTTGAGGTGACCACCCACATGCCTCATGGCCGGTCTGTGGAAGCGGGCCTGGTGCAAGAATGAGTCCAGAGGGCCTGCTCAGAGACAGGGCGGAGTGGAGCCTGGGCCACAGGCCAGGCATGGTGCAGTCCTGACTGGGCAGGGGCGGGCAGGTGGGCCCGAGGGGCGGGGCCTCATCCAGGCAGGTAAGTGTCCCTGCACTGAGCCCACTGCTTGCTGCTTGTGCCTGCGCTTGGACCGGAGTCACGCTGTCTTCTGCTTCTCCTTGCTGGCGACTGTGCTCCTCTTGCTCCACCCGCCTGGACCGTGCTGCCTGTTGAAGCTGCTTTTTCTCTCCTGTTTACAGGTGTCTTTACCCATGCGGTGCCTTCTGCCTCTGCTCACCCGTTTGGAGCTGGTGTCAGTAGCGGGGCTGTGTGTAGCAGTGCCACGCTGGGCCTGAGCCCGCTGCAGGCGGCAGCCAGCACCTCGGCTTCTTCCTTTCAGGCTGCGGCTTCGGTCGAGACTCGGCCGCCCCCTCCACCTCCCCTACTTCCTCCTCAGCACCTGGGCCGGCCCCCTGCGGGGCCACCTGTCCTCCATGCACCCCCTCCTCCTAACGTCACCTTGCCTCCTCCACCTGCGCTGCTGGCTTCTAACTCCGAGCCAGTGCTTCTGCAGAGCCTGGCCTCCCTCCCGGCTAACAAAGCTTTCTTACCCCCCTCCTCTGCCGCTTCTCTGCAGCCTGCTAACGCCTCTCTGTCTGTCAAGCTCGCCTCCCTTCCACACAAGGTCTCCCGCCCCTCCTTCACGGTGCACCACCAGCCCCTGCCCCGGCTGGCCCTGGCGCAGGCTGCGCCCGCCGCCCCACAGGCCAACTCCTCGGGGCCATCTGCTGTGTGGGTTTCCCTTGGCATGCCGCCTCCTTATGCTGCGCACCTTTCGGGGGTTAAGCCTCGATAAAGACCTTGCTTAGCTAGCAGTTCATGTTCTGTAAGGTAAGGCTAGAGCCAAACCACCCCTCCTCTTGCCCAGAAGACGGCTGGCAGTGCTCGCCAGAAGCCTGGGGTCCTGAGTCGTGGAGATGGGGGTGGGGCTAAGGGAGGCAGGGCCAACATTTTGCAGCACTCCCTGGTCCTCAGCCCACCGCTGAGAAGACAGCCGAGGTGATGAGATTCCAATGTGGCTCACCAAAGCCAAGGTAGCCCCAACCTATTGTGAGATTCCTGGCCCAAAGCAGTCCTTGATTTGGGGGTCACATTTTTAGCTCTAAACTAAGGCATTTGTCACCAGCCTGCCTGTGCACGGGAAACAAGGGGTAGTCAGTACACTGGTGAGGTTGCAGACTTACTTTGTCCACGGGCAGAAAGCTGCCTTGGGTGGTAGCGTGGACATCCTTGAACAGAGGTGGGGTTTAAGGTTCAGGGAGCCGGTCCCTGTCCACCTCTCCCTGAACAGCGGCTGTCAAACCCTGCTCTGCTATCATCATGGCAGTAGACATGCCCTGTGGGCAAAGAGCCAGATGGCAGCCTTCTGGCCTTCTCCATAGGGTGTGACCATGTGGTAGCCGTAGCCTGAGTACAGGACAGCCTGACAACCACGTCTGGAGGTCCTAGGGCTAGAGCTCTCCAGCTAACCCACCCTGTGTGCTCAGCAAGGCAGAGCTGGAGGGTGCTGGGCCCAACAGTACCTACCAGGAACACCCCTCTCTGCCCTGTGTCCTGTGGGGCAGCTCGGCCATAGAGGACATGTTGAATGCACCTAACCCATGCTTCTCCTCCCTGCAGGTAATTAGGACTTCTACCTCAGCCACAACCTATGCAAGGACGGTGTGGACCAAGCCTGCTGCCTGCCAGGCCGGCGGAGCCGGACGTGGAGCCACTGTGAATTGGCGGCACCGCAGGAGGTGCTGGACTGGTCCAGTTTGTACTGTCGATAGTTTTAGATAAAGTATTTATCGTTCTTTTTTTTTTTTTTTTTTTTAAGTATAAGCAATTTTGACTTATTTTATTCCATCAAAGTCGTCCAAGGCAACCTCTTGAGACGCCTAAGTGTCTGTGAGAGAGAATCATATAAAGACTTGGCCTGCCGGGCTGGCCACCAGGAGGACTCTAGACTCCGTCCCGGTGCTATCTCACCACCGAGCCCATGCCCACCCATCTCCAACTTCACCCTGGGTGCTGCCCCAGATGCGGACCATGGCCAAACAGTTCTCAGACGCACCCTTACTGCTTGTCCTGATACCAAAGGCACGCCAGGCATGCACGATGGGGGCTGACTTATGGTTCCCCTCCTCGGAACTCGCCCGCTGTCACTGTGAACACCCTGCTGTTAACTCTGTGACTTCAGGCGTGCCTTTGCTGTGGGTGCAGATTGGGCTGGGGCAGGACTGGGTGCCTGGCTGGGCTGAGTGGTGCTGACAGGTGTGGGCCACTACTGCAATGCTCAGTGGCTCCTGTGACAAGTGCATTTACTTTGTATTTCTTTGCTTTTCTGGCTCGGGGCATGCTGGCCAGGTGACATGGGGCTGGCCCACTGTGGGTCCCCTGGCATCTGTGTATAAGAGAGTCACATGATGAGTGACAGTATTTTATAGAGATGTGATGGAGATTTATAAATTTCATAGACTTGACTGCATTTATTTTTAGATTGTATAATGCACAGTGAACTTTAATGGAAAGAAAAGTGAGGAGGAAAAATACATTTATTTATTCAAATGCACAAAAAAATGGCGCTGGTCAGGGGCCCTGCAGGAGTGTGGCCCAGATGTGCTGGGCCACCCAGGGCCTCTGGTCACTGTGGGCACCACCTACCTATGTCCAAGAGTTGCTTCCTGGTCCTGGGGACAGGTGCACTGGGTGTGGCTGCAAAGGGGCCATGGCTGATTTAGCTTGCTGAGGCGGTCCTGACTGCCCTCAATGCTGCTCACTTCAGGTTAGGGGTAGGTAGGCTAAGCAGGGAGGCCATGTTGACCCCCCCCCCCATGTTGACCTGCTTCCCTTGGCAGTTGTGAAGATGGTGCTGGTGTCCCTTCCACCCCCCACCTTACCCCCTGCGATGGTGCTCATGCTCGCCAGGCCTGTTCTTGCACACCACAGCTAGCTACGGTGCTGCAGGGCAGGGTGGCCATAAAGTTAGCAAGTCCCAGGCCTGGAACAAGACACTGAGTGAACACTGTACACACCACCTGCCACCTTGGCAGCTGCTGCTCCAGTGGTCGCTGCCCCACCTTACTTGAGTGTTAGGGGACAGACACTGCATGTTCGTGGCCCGCATGGCCCAGTGGGCCACAGGTGCTCCAGGCGGGCACAGTTGCAAGTCCTCTCCTGAGCCCACAAGAAAGGGGAACCCACAGTAAACTGAACATGGTGCAAGGTGGCCCTGGTTCCTTAGCTGATGGTCTTAGCATGGGGCTAGGCTGCCTCAGTGGTCCCTGGTATTCCAGCCCAAGGGTGCTGCAGGGCTTGAGCTCAGGAACTGATAGAAAGCCCTACGGACTGGGACCTACTCCCACGCTAGCCCCCAAAGGGACTCTGCCAGACACACCTCTATTCCCACCCTCAACCTACACAGCTTTTTTGGCAGCCTGGCCTGTTTGTAACTTGATGCAGCTTTGCTGTCTTGTAATGACCTCTGTACTTAACGGGTGCACTGTTCTCTCCCTTGGTTCCCAAGGCATCTCACGCATTGTTGCCGCCTCTAGACACAGTAATAAAAAGCTGTTTTCACTTGAGCCGGTTCTCAGTGTGGTCTGTCTTTGTGTGGTTACTGTCACCTCCCTTGAGGGACGATGACAGCTCTGGAAGAGCCCGAGGAAAACGCAGCCAGTGAGTCAAGGCACCCCTATAGCATTCAAGTTGCTCACAGCCAGGTGGTATGGGTCCCTTACGCAGGACTCACTAATATGTGCCCCCACAAAACCCAGGCAGGATTCCACATCTTCCCAGAGAGGTAACCAGCCTGGTACCAGGCACACTGGGAACAACCCATCCCACAAGCTGTGTGTGCCTGCATGCATGAGTGTTTATGTGTCCCTAGCCCAGTCTTTTTTGTTTTGTTTTTCAAAACAGTTTCACTCTGTAGTCCAGGCTGGCCTAGAACTCAGAGATCTGCTGTCTCTGCCTCTTGAGTGCTGGGACTGAAGGTGTGTGCCCCCATCTCTCCCCATTTACTTCACTGTGTGGCTTGGAAAAGGGGTACCTTTATTATAGAGCGGGCTCAGCACTGAAGGCCGGCACCATGGCCTGCTCTATCTCAGCAGGAGTGGGGTTCACAGCTTTACCTAGCATGATACATTCACCCAATAATGGACAGGGGAGCTGTGCCAGGCTCAGTCCCCAGTTGGGGGCACTCAAGGGTATTGGCAGGGAGATGGCATGGGAACAAGGATCCAAGCCCTTGCCCACCTCCTCCGGACCTCTGGCTTTGAACAACATTTCCAAAAAACATCTTCAAAGATAGCCAGAGGCCAGGCAAAGGTCAGTCCAACACATCTAGCTGGGAACCAATACAAGCAGTCCGCCCGTGCGTCGTAGGCAGGCTATTCAGCTGGAACCTGGCCTCCTCGGAGATGCCGAACTGCTCCAAAGGATCCTATGGGGGTGCATGCTGACTGTGAACAAGGCCAGGGAGGGCTGCCCCTCCCCACCCCACCCCACCCCACCCCACCCCTACACACCTTGCCTGTCATCTTCCTGATTTCGTTCCTGTAGAAGATGAGGCTTCGTCGCATATACTCATAGCTGGAGAAAAGGGCTGGGCTCACTGATCACACTCCCCTATGTTTCCACCCCACTCCCAGTGGTTCCCAAAGCCCCACCTGGCCCGGCGAAGAGCCTCCATCCACTCCTGACACTGCTCTTGGCTACAGCATTCAAAGTGATACTTCCTGCTGAGGTCTTCCACAAAGCCTAGAAAGGGGTAAAGGAAGGGAGGGAGCCAGCCACCTCTGTTGGGTGCCTACCTGGCCCACATCCTGCTGGCCAGAAGGCCCAGCTTCTTCTCACCCAGGTTCCTATCCTACCAAGCCATCCTCTCTGCCTGTCACAGGCTGGCTTGGCTCCTCCAGAGTGCTGACTCCTGAACCCATGAAAAGGGACCCACTGGGAACATATGAACTGGTTGATGTGAGGTCATTAGAGTAGGCCCTAATGGTAATAGGACTGGGGCGATGGCTCAGTAGGTAAAGTGCTGACTACTCAGTAGGTAATAAGCAGGAGGACCTGAGTGGAATCTCAGTGCTGAGGAAACAGATGGGGAGATTCCTAAGGCTTGCTGCCAGCCAGTATAGCCTAAAAACTAAGTCCATGTGCGAGGATGAGAGAGCCAAGCAGGTAGCGGTGCTGTTGCCGTGCCTGATGGACAGAGTTCAATAGCGGGGACCCACATAGTGGGAGAGGAGAACCAAATACACGTATGTGTACATACAAATGTATTGTTTTAAGAGGGGGTAGTGAAGAGACCAGAAATTGACTTCTGGATTCCATATATACACGTGCAAAAAAAGAAAGACTAGGAGTATAGATGGAGAACCCCGTGTAATGATGGGGAAGACATGAGGGCCAAATCTCTACAAGATGGTACCGTAAAGATCGCCAAGGAAGAAGGTTTAACAGGTGTCACTTCAGCCTCAGAAGCGCTACCCGCGGCAGACTGTTTCTAATACAAACAAAATCTGCACAGGCTGCACCTATCCTTGCGAAGAATAGGCACTGAAGGTGGGGGAAGAAACTATGATTGCACCAGCGGAGACCAGACCCGGGGACACTCAGAGTATCAGCTATTGTAGCGCTGGGTCCTCAGGAGACGAGGGATCCATGACAAATGGAGGCTCCTGGGGAGTAAAAGGGAGATAGGTGCGCGGAGCAAGAGTCCAGGGTGGGGACAGTGGGGACCAGCGCACTTACTGATGGAGAAGCCGCCGGGCTCTTCCTGGGCCACTATGCAGCGTTCCAGCAACAGGGCTCCGAGGGGCTGCGCGAGACACGGCCATGAGCGCCGGCCTCCGGGCCGCGCGGGCCCCCCGAGTCCCCCACGCCCCTACCTCGGCCTCGTCCGGGCGGAAGTAGAAGAGGAAGTTGACCACCAGCTTCACCAGCCGCCTCTTGGCCACTGTGGGCACAGGGCGTTGTCAGTGCGGAACTGTTCTCATCCGCCCACCCGGGAATCGAGCCGGCCCCCCCAGAACCGCTCACCGCTGCCTTTCTTGGGGCCCCGCATGCCTAGCTCGGCGGCCATCTCTGCCGGCTGACGGGACAGCGCCTGCAACTCTTTCTCATTGTACCGCATCACACCGCCGGGATCCGCGCGAACTAAAACGCGCCCTGACTTCCGGCCGCCGTCCTTTCCGAAGCGGCAACCAGCGCCAGAAAAGTCTCAGGGAACGTTCCCGGAAGCCCCCATCAAAGCTACTGCGCCTGCGCGTCGTGGAGCTTATCGCGTAGTTTATCTTAAGGTGGCACTGGCGTGCAGGTCGGCGCAGTCGCACGCAGAGCCGGAAGTGAGAGAAATCCCCCGTCCCTAGGTAACCGTCAGACACACTAAACGTGAAGTGTTACGTTAGATTCATAGCACCCCACGTTAAGCGAAGCCCCTTCCCGGGCTGGTGAAAGATTCCGTCTTGTCGCGATAGGTAGCGTCACGAGATTTAGAGCGGAACGAGAGTTCGTGGACATCTCAGTGAGCGTGCGCACTATAGACTCCTTGTCCTCGAGCCTCTAGAACCCGAGTCCGTCTTTCGGGCCTGCGCGCACAGGAAACTCCGCTCATTTGCTCCCGGAAGTGGTCGCTTAGTCGGTCGTGCGCGTGCGCGCAGCCAAGTCGTGGCCGTAGCGGAGGTTAAGCTCGGGAATCGTGGCCTTGGGCGCCGGTGAGGAGCTGCGCGGCTTGTCGGTGGCGGCTGCCCAGACCGCAGGGCCCCTGGAAGGGGATTGGAAGTGGGGGTGGGGGCGAGGGTAAGCGGCGCGTTCTTCTTTCTCGGGACTGGCGCGCGCCTGGAGAGCGCACTCTCGCAAGGCCCGTTGGGCCGTAGCGGCGTCGCGGATTCCCGCCGCGCGTCTGTGGCCCCTGGCGTGGTTCGGGGTCTTGGAGATTCTTTTGACTTCCTTGGTTGCCTCAGTTTCCCTCATCGTTAGTTAGGGCCCTGGCGACTGCTGCTCCTGTCCACCTGAGTAGGTCCGTGGCTGCGACTAAAAGAGAACGGTATTTCCTCCCAAAGTGGACCAGAGCAGCACCTTCTCAAATACCGCTTTTCTTCCCTTGTCAATCGTTTATCGATAATCTTATGGTGGTCCATGAGGTCGCACGTCTCCAGTCATTGGCAAAACTTTTAATTTATTTCAGACGGTTTTCACTGCACAGTTCAGGCCCTCCTGGAACTTTAGTGTGAACCAGGCTGGCCTCGAACTCACACACATCGTGGTGCCGCTGCCTCCCCAGTACTGGGATAAACAGCGTGTGTCTCCACACCTGGGTGTCTAATTTGGGTTTATTACTGCTCACGGTGTGAGGGTACAGTCCGCTTTGGTGGGGAAGTGTTGTCCCAGGAGCTTGGGGCAGGAAGCAGAATGGTAAATGCCAGTGTTCACATTGCTTTCCTCAGACTGTCTTTTATATGTTTGTATGTGTGTGTGCATGTTGAGTGTGGTACCCATTGAGTCCAGAAGAGGGTGCCAGGTGCCCTGGAGCTGGTTGTCAGCTGCCCAGTTTGGGTGCTAGAAACAGAACTTGGGTCTTTTGCAAGGGCACAAATGCTTTTCACTACTGAGGCAACTCCCCAGCCTACCCAGCGCCCTTTTATCTCTTATTTAAGACAGGTTCTTACTGCATAGCCCAGTCTGGCCTCCAACTCAAGCAAGAGCTGACGTAAAAGCAGGCACCGCCGTGCTTGTGTTTTGGGAGGTTGAAAGTTCGTCATGGGCTGAGAGGGTAGCTCAGGTGTGAGGTTTTTGCGGGGTTCTGTGCTCCTCCAGAACCAAGGAATGTGCTCACCCAGGCTGGTTTTGTCCTTTTCCCCCTATCTTCCAAAACTGATGGATTTTTCCTTCAGTGGATACTCAGGCGGGCACCTCAGGCACACACCCTGGAGGCTTTATGGATACTAAACAAGCACTCTGCCCCCGAATTGCACCCTCAAGCCTGTGGCTGGACACCCTGTCCCCTTGGAAGAGTGGTCAGAGTCTCATGTTCTTGGGAGTCCTCTTGACCAGAGGTCAAAGGAGTTCTCCCTCCTGTCACTGCCCTGGGCTCTGCCGCCCTTGTACTCTGTTCTTGCCTCTGATTTGGGAATGTGTCTCCTGGTAGCTTTGGAAGATATGGACAGTGCTTCTCTTTTTCAGTCCTTGGATGGCTGAGTATGAAACAGACCAACAGTCTGTCCAGCTCACAGCTTGAATGCACATCCTCTCATCTTCCCAACATCCAGAGGCCTCTGTGTCCCATCCTCCTTCGGAACTGACAACCAGTGACCTTGTAGTGTCTCTGCCTTGAGCTCTCCTACCTACCTCCTAGGCAGACTCCAAAGTGACATTGGGATACCTGGCTCTCAAAGAGTCTTGATCACGTTTGCAAGGTCCCTTTTGCTGTATGAGGCTCCAGCAATGATAACAAGAGCTGCCCTCCACTTCTCTCCTGGGTACTGTGAGTTCACTCTGAGTTATAACCAGAGTCCTGCAGCAGACAGTCTGAAGTGTTCTACCATCAGGAAAACATGGCCTGGTGGCTTTGAGCCTGGCACAGAGCTTTCTGCAGCACTGTGGACAGCTCAGAGCTCAGGAGACCGGGAAAAGCTCCTTGTGCCTGTATGTAAGATGGGGGGTCTTTAGTCCCAGCATTTGGGTGGCAGAGGCAGGTGAATCTCTGTTTGAGACCAGCCTGGTCTATGTTGAGAGTCCCAGGACAGCCAGGGCTATGAGGAGAGATCCCATCTTAATAAGTTATAGTAGGCAAAGGTGGCTCATACCTGCAGTTACCTGGGAAGATCAAGAGTTCAAACACAAGCAGACCCTCCTCTCCCCGGGGAGTTCAAGGCCAAGCCAGGTTATGTAAGACTCTGCCTGTTTCCCCACCCCCCTTGTAACACCAAAGAATCAGTTTGATGTAATGGCACACCCCTATAATTCCAGTGCTTGGGGGACCAGGAGTTGAAAAGATAGCCTCGGGTACGGACAGCCTGGGCTACATGAGATTTGAAGAAATGATAATAGGGTCTTAGGCTTGCTTAGCAAAAACTGGCAGTTTCTGTACTTGGTTCACATTGGCCCTAGGGATTAGGTAGAATCCAGTCTGTGACATATAGGTGACGGGTTGCCTGCCTGCTGCATGCGTGTCTGGCCACCCCACGGTCCTAGCGGTACCAACAGTGTTCTGATCCTTCTTTCTCCCAGGTGTCTCTTGTCTCTTGAAGCTCCCAGGCCTGCACCATGGACTTCCAGCACAGGCCTGGAGGCAAGACTGGGAGTGGGGGCGTGGCCTCCTCCTCGGAGAGCAACCGGGACCGCAGGGAGCGCCTGCGGCAGCTGGCCCTCGAAACCATCGACATCAACAAGGTTTGGGAGCAGTGTCCCCGTGTACACTGAGCCCCCTACAACACCTCCGTCTTGGGTTCAGAGAACCAGGCTTTGTGGTCTAACAAGTACTTGTGTTCCCTCCCAGGACCCATATTTTATGAAAAACCATCTGGGATCCTATGAATGCAAACTCTGCCTGACGCTGCATAACAATGAGGTATGTGCTTCCACCTGACCCTCGTCTCGTCCCCCTCTGGGCACACGCGTGGCCTTTACACTGATGGGGTGACATTGGTGGACCTTGGACCTATCACCCAGAGCCGAGGGCTCCCTCAGTGTTGGTCTGGTTTGGTTGAATTCTTTTATTTTTTTCTCAGCTGTGCTAGGTAAGCAGCCACTGAGCTGAACTGTGTGCCCGTCCAGCTCTGTGAGCTCTGACTACTGCAGCTCGCTCTGTGAGCTCTGCCTCTGGCTCTACACTGAAGGTGGTCTGGGGACCAGCTGCCCTTTTACCCTTTCTCTTTCTCTGACCTTGGTGTCAGGACAGCAGTCAGCGTATCTGATCTTTGAATGTCCCCGGCAACAGAGCTGCTTCTGCATTTTAGGGAATCAGGGAGGAGGTGAGGACTGGAGTCCATTGGTAGTCCAGGACTAGATGAGCAGAGCGGTCAGCAGTGACCGTGTTGACAATGGAGTCAGCTGCCACAGCTGTGCAGGATGCCGAGCAGTAGCATAGGCTCCACCACCCCCTCAGGAACTCCCTGAGCATTTGCCAGACCCCTGTAGTGGAGTCAGCACTGAAGACTTCGGTGTGTGTGCTGGTCCTAACCACAGAGATTCCCAGGGTGGCATGGCGTGTCACTGCTCCCCAGTGCAGCCACAGCCACTGCATCCCCATAGGTTCCCATGCTCCAAGGAACTCTAGACTCTGGGCCTCATGTCAGACCCGTGTGCTGTGTCCCCTTAGAGCTGTCCTGCTTCCCCCTCCCCCTCAGTGACCTGTCTTCTTTTTCTCTGCAGGGGAGCTACCTGGCCCACACCCAAGGGAAGAAGCATCAGACTAACTTGTGAGCCCTCGCTTTGTGGCTGGGTGGAGAGGAGGGAAAGGCCCTGTGTTAACTCTGCCTGTGTTCCAGCCTGGCAGTCCTGCTGCAGAGCTGACTGCTAAGGAACAAGGACAGTGGGGTGATTGGTGCCCACCTGCTCTGTCCCTGCTTGGGAGACTCCAGGGCTGAGCCCTCATCCTGTCCATGAGCTCCAAGGCCAGGGGGCTCTTACGCCTGTGTGCTTGACCTTGGCAGCTGGTGGAGGGGCCATGCATCCATGTTTTGTGTTTGTAGGGCCCGGCGAGCTGCCAAAGAGGCCAAGGAAGCCCCTGCCCAACCAGCACCTGAGAAGGTCAAGGTGGAGGTGAAAAAGTTTGTGAAGATTGGCCGCCCTGGCTACAAAGGTGTGTGTGTGTGTTGGCCAGCCTATGGTTGTGGGCTGCGACATGAATGAGCCCTGTGGGCCCTGACACAGTATACACCCATCCCTAGGACACACAGCCACTGCTTCCTCTGTCGTCATAGCAGCCCACAGGTGGGCGATAAGCTCCCATCCCCCACTAGAAACTTCCAGAAGGACGGGGAGGCAGGTTGTCTGCAGTCAGCACCCCCAGAGCCCCTCAGCAGAGGCCCCCCAAGTGACCTGGCCTGCTCAGAAAGCCAGTCATGTAGCCAGCAGGAACCCAGGAGGCTGCAGAGGGCTGTCCGCACCATCCTGACCATGCAGTGCTGGGTTGGGTTCTCTTGCTTAGATCCTAACCAGGTGAGCACCTATGACACATAACAGCCCTGTCCCCTGTGTATTACAGTGACCAAGCAGAGGGACACAGAGATGGGCCAGCAGAGCCTGCTGTTTCAGGTGAGGTGGGGCCAGTCGGGGTGGAGCGGACACGTGGGTGTGGTGCTGATGCTGCTGTGTACGTCCACAGATTGACTACCCTGAGATTGCCGAGGGCATCATGCCACGCCACCGCTTCATGTCTGCCTACGAGCAGAGGATTGAGCCCCCAGACCGCCGCTGGCAGTACCTGCTCATGGCTGCTGAGCCCTACGAGACCATTGCCTTCAAGGTAGTGACACCGAGGACAGGAGAGGGGCCAGCCAGGATTAGCCTGTCTGTCTGTCGGTCCCGGTCTCCACCCTGGGTGCTGCAGCTTGTGCTTTCCTCTCCAGGTGCCAAGCCGGGAGATCGACAAGGCAGAGGGAAAGTTCTGGACCCACTGGAACCGAGAGACCAAGCAGGTGAGGTTCTGCAGCCCTTGCATGGTACTTCTCCCTCTCGCCCTCCTCCCCTGCGGTCACTGACCCTCCTCCCCTACAGTTTTTTCTTCAGTTCCACTTTAAGATGGAGAAGCCTCCTGCCCCACCCAGCCTCCCTGCTGGACCCCCAGGTGTCAAGCGGCCCCCTCCCCCACTCATGAATGGCCTGCCTCCTCGCCCACCACTGCCAGATGCCTTGCCCCCACCTCCGCCTGGTGGCCTGCCTCTGCCCCCTATGCCTCCCACCGGGCCTGCTCCCTCTGGGCCCCCTGGACCTCCCCAGATGCCTCCACCAGCTCCTGGGGTCCATCCCCCAGCCCCAGTGGTCCACCCACCAACATCTGGGGTCCATCCCCCAGCTCCTGGGGTCCATCCCCCAGCCCCAGTGGTCCACCCACCAACATCTGGGGTCCATCCCCCAGCTCCAGGTGTGCTCCCAGCAGCCCCTGGAGTGCACCCAGCAGCCCCTGGAGTGCACCCAGCAGCTCCCGGGGTCCACCCAGCAGCCCCTGGAGTGCACCCACCAGCTCCTGGGGTCCACCCGCCAGCTCCCGGGGTCCACCCTCCCCCATCAGCTGGAGTTCATCCTCAGGCTCCAGGAGTACACCCACCTGCTCCTGCAGTTCACCCTCAGGCACCTGGGGTGCACCCCCCAGCTCCTGGCATCCACCCTCAGGCACCTGGGGTACACCCCCAGCCTCCTCCTGGAGTCCACCCTGCTGCGCCTGTAGTCCACCCTCAGCCTCCAGGGGTTCACCCCTCAAATCCTGGGGTGCACCCAGCTCCTATGCCCCCCATGCTAAGGCCCCCACTCCCCTCAGACGGCCCTGGGAACATGCCTCCCCCTCCCCCAGGCAACTGAGTCATGGCCCCAGCACCCCCTGCTGCCTGTACGCAGCCTTTTCCCTGGGCCAGTCCTTGGAAAGTTTTCTACTTTGTCCTGTTCTGAGTCCATTAAACAGCCTCCCCCATGTCTCCTTGTCTGCACTGTGGTTCTTATGTTGTTTGGGGGGGAGGGGATGGGATGGGCAGGTACTGCATGCCTTGTTGAAGGCATGGTGACCCGGGGTTCTGAGTCCTCCAGGTGGGCTCCCTAGGCAGATGGGAGCTACTCAAGGACAGCTGTGGTTTCTGCAATTGTGGGCCTGTCTCTGAGGACAGAAAACCCTTTGAGAAGGCCACCTCCCACCTGCTGGACATACTGGGCGCCAGGCACTGTCCCCCCAAGGTCACTTTCAGAGTTGATAGGGGTGCCCCTCCCAAGCACTCTTGCTCAGCCATACATATAAGCAGGGCCTTCCAGACTTTGCTGCACCACCATGCAGAGACGACCCCTCTCTTCGCTGGCGCTACTGCTGGTGACCATGGGAGCTGTGTTACAGGCGGAGACTCTTAAAGAAGAGCTCCAAAAAGCCCCCAGCACCAGGGGTCTCATCTTCCTTGAGGATGGGGTCTGGCCTCCTAGCGATCCCCCAGAGCCCTTGTGCCTGGTGACGCTGAGAGCCGAGGGGAACAGAAGCAGAATCCCGCTAAGGGTAGTAGGGGGCCTGGACAGCTATGAGCATGCCTTCCTGGAGGCTGTACAGGAGTCTCACTGGGGACCCCAAGACCTGGCCACCTTTGGAGTCTGCACTCCTGATGCCCAGGCTGCCCTGCCAGTCCTGCAGCACCTTGGGGCCTGGCTGGGGGAGCCTGGGGGGCAGCAGTTGCTGGTCCTGCACCTGACTGAAGGTATGTGATGGGTGCTGTTCAGGACCCCTGTGCCTTATGCAACCTGAGGCTCATCCCGAGGACCCGGGGGAGGCTGCGGGAAGGTCCTATTGCTTGGCTGCCAGGCACAGCCTTGATAGCGGAGCACAACACCCCAACTCCGTCCCAGGCAAAGGGTCACCGAGTCCCTTCAAGCAAGGTCCTCACTTCACAGCTGGGGTCAGGGTCCTTCAGGCCTGCATGGCCACAGGAGATCTCCAGTTAGATTCCAGCTGAGGGACTCTGTAGGACAGGTCTTGAGGGAGGGAAACTAGTGGCTTCAGACTCAGTTGTCAACCAGTATTCGGCCCACAGTGATATGGGAGCCCACGCTCTTGCTGAAGTTCCAAGAGCCTCCACGTGGGGGAGCCATCCGCTGGGAGCAGGCCCTGCTGGTGCTATACCCGGGGCCCGGCCCCCAGGTCACCGTCACAGGGACTGGACTGCAGGGCACACAGGTACGTGAGAGTGGCATGGGGCCATCCCGCGACAGCCGTCTGGTTGGGGTGTATAAAGATCTGCCTAATAGAAGGGTTCCTGGGGTCACTAGTACACAAGGTAGTCTACTCCCGGTATGGGATGGGTGTGCCTGGTAGCCTGGCCATCCTCAGTCTAGCAGAGTCCCGATGTCTACAGAACATCTGTCCTACACGGGACACCCGCTATTTGGTGCTGGTTGTGGATTTCCCAGCGGGGGCCTGGAGTGGCCCTGGCCTTGCCCTAACTCTTCAGCCACGCAGAGAAGGTAGGTCCAGGTCCTGGCAGAGGGGAGGGGACGGTGTGAAAAGAGGCTGCCCTTTGCCCTTCCCCTCAGCTAGCTCACACCCCCCCCCCCGCAGGTGCCACCCTGAGCATCGCCCAGCTGCAGGCTTTTCTGTTTGGCTCTGACTCTCGCTGTTTCACACGCATGACCCCTACCCTGCTGTTGCTGCCGCCTACCCAGTCATCCATGCAGCCAGCGCATGGCCAGCTGGACACCATGCCCTTCCCACCGCCCAGGTGTGCGCACGGCAGGGCTGGAGTTGGAACTGGGAAGATGTGGGAAGGAGGAAATGCGCCCACCACAGCCTCTTGTGCTCAAGGTTGGCTCACTGCCCTCTATTCCAGGCTGCCCGTGGAGCCGGAGGATCTGCCACACAGCGCCGACCCCTTCCTAGAGACTCTCACCCGCTTGGTGCGTGCCTTGCGGGGACCCCCAACCCGAGCCTCTCACACGCGTCTGGCCCTGGACCCTGGGGCGCTGGCCAACTTCCCACAGGGCCTGGTTAACCTATCGGACCCCGCGGCCCTGGAATGCCTGCTCGATGGGGAGGAACCCCTGCTACTGCTGCTGTCTCCCACTGCAGCCACCGTGGGGGACCCTACGCCGCTGCAGGGCCCCGCCTCTGCTCCCTGGGCAGCCGACCTGGCACGCAGGGTGGCCGTGGAGCTGCAGGCGGCGGCCTCAGAGCTGCGTGGCCTTCCCGGTCTGCCACCCGCTGCGCCCCCTCTTCTGTCGCGCCTGCTGGCGCTGTGCCCCAACGACTCCAACAGCCCTGGGGACCCGCTGCGCGCGCTGCTTCTACTAAAGGCACTGCAGGGCCTGCGTGCTGAGTGGCGTGGGAGGGAAGGGCGCGGGAGGGCGGGACGCAGCGTGGAGACCGCTGCAGAAGGGCCGTGCGGGCTGCGCGAGCTGAGCGTGGACCTGCGGGCAGAGCGCTCAGTGCTCATCCCTGAGACCTACCAGGCCAACAACTGCCAAGGCGCCTGCGCGTGGCCACAGTCCGACCGCAACCCGCACTACGGGAACCACGTGGTACTCCTGCTAAAGATGCAGGCTCGCGGGGCTGCCCTGGGGCGCCTACCCTGCTGCGTGCCCACTGCATATGCGGGCAAGCTGCTCATCAGCCTGTCCGAGGAACGCATCAGTGCGCACCACGTGCCTAACATGGTGGCCACCGAGTGCGGTTGCCGCTGACGCCTGCTTTGTCTCCAGACAGTATACCAATAAAGATCAGCAAACACTCAGTGGGGGTGTCTGTGGGTGGAGGGACCTCCTGTCACCTCCCTTCCCAAGTGCTAGATCTGCACGCACGTACACACACCATCCAGTCCGTGAGGATGTGCTCCATCTCCATCACTTTTTAAAGACAGGGTCTCTCTATGTAATACAGGCCATCCTGGAACTTACTATGTAGACCAGGCTGGCCTCGAACTCACAGAGAGCCGACCGACCCTACCTCCCCAGTGCTGGCAATAAATTCTCAGACCATGTCACTTTTTAAATTAGTTAACTAATTTGTATGTGTGAAGGGGAGGGTTGAGGCAGGAGAATTGATTTGAGTCATCCTGAACTACAGAGTAAAACCCTGTTACAAAGTCCAAAAAAGGGGAGCGAGACAAACAGCTTAGCCATAAAGGGCGCTTGCACATCCCAACCCCCCCACCCCAGGCTCAAACCTGAAAATGAAAATGTGGCGGCGCAGGTGTGTCTGGAGGTGGAGACAGGAGGGTCAGAACTGCAATCCAGGCTGCACGGCTTATGCAGTCGTCACACAGCATGCTTATGGAGGTCAGGATAATGAAGGGGAGTGTGTCCCAGGATAAAGGCTCAGCGACAAGCACCTTTACCCACTTCGCCATCTCGTCGACCCTTGGGGTCCAGGCACAAAGGAGCAGAAAACGTGGCTGTCGCAGCACGAGCTTTATTTACTGGTCCTGCAGGGAGAAGGGACACGGGGTTCACCAAGGAGGACAGGGGCAGGATCAATCGCGCCCCTTTCCCCCACGGGGCTTCTGTCTGGGTCGGTTGTCACGGTCGTGGCGTCGCCGGGGAGCCCAGGCCTGCCGCTTCTCATGCTCTAGTTCCCTGGAGGACAGCGTCCATGGCCGATGGCCTCCTTCGTGTGCCTCCCAGCGCCGGGACAGGGATTGGCGGGGCTCCCTGGTGACCCACTGCCTCTCCTCCTTCCTGGGCTTCTCCCTCCTCAGTTTGTCCTTCTTCAGCTTCTCTCCTTTCTTTGACTTCTTCCTCGGCCTCTCCTGGGACCCTCGGCCACCAAGGGGTGCGCACTCCTCTCCAGAGGCCTCTGTGGTGGACCCGCCAGGCTCCCTCTGGGTTTCTGCTTCTGCAGCCTCAGGCTTTTCCTGCTTCTGTACCTGGGGTCCGGGTGGCTCAGGAGGCCCGGATGGGGGCACCAAGAGTGGAGGCTTAGGCTGCAGAAAGACAATGTGGGGTCTTGTGGTCCGTGCCCATCTCCCCACAGGCCCGACCTCCTTTTCCCTGGGATGCAGCCCCATCAGGTGAAAGCCCAGGAAGAAAGCTTACCGCAGGCACCTCTGGTTTCTTGGGTGGAGGACTGGGGGGGACCCACTTCTGAGGGACTTCCACCGCCACCTCCCCAGCCACTGCGTCTGAAAGTCAGTCGGTCTGGGTTGGAGGACAGAGCGCACCCTCCTCATCCTCCCACTCAGCCCCAGAACAACCCACTTCAGCAGTCTACCTCATGCTCCTGCTTCTGGGATACCCCCTCCTCCTAGAGACCCCCCTTTTCTCTTGTCTTCTCTTCTCTCCTCTCCCCCCCCTCCTCTCCTCTCCTCTCTTTCCT
>NC_022027.1:2981563-2989336 GCF_000317375.1 Microtus ochrogaster | reverse complement strand
CTCCTCCCCTCCCCCTCCTCTCCTCTCCTCTCCTCTCCTCTCTCTTCTCGTCTCTCCTCCTTTCCCCTCCCCTCCCCTCCCCCCTCTCTCTGCATGGGGGCATCTAGCTTGGGGTGGACTATGTAGGTCTCTTCTCTACTGAAGGAGTGAGAACCAGGTTCAGTCTCACATGCCGTCATCCTGGCTGGAGGATGCTGAGACAGGAGGATTGCCATGAGACCCAGGCTAATCTGTGTTATATAAAATGAGCCCTTAACTCAAAAGCAAACAAAAAAAGCCTGGGTTCAGCTCTTGGGAGTTCAAAGCAGGGGGATCAGAGAGGCCAGCCTGGGCTATATAGAAAGCTTGAGGCCAGCCTGGACTATATGAAACTTTGTCTCAAAAAAAAAAAAGTCTGGGCCTGGTGACTCACACCTTTAATTCCAGCACGTGGGAGGGACGCAGAGGCAGGCGAATTTCTCGGAGTCTACAGAGGCCAGCCAGGAATACACAGTGAGACTCTGGCTCAAAATGAATGAATGAATGAATGAATGCCAGTTGAGCCAAGAGCACCCCAAAGGCGGGCTTGGAAGCCTAGGTGTGACCATGCGGCTCACAGGCTATTCCTGGGGTAGGGAGAAACTGGAGCACAATGTTTGTACGAACAGTGGAGTCACTGCCCGCGCAGGGCTGCAGGGAATTGCAGAGAATAAACCCCACCCCTTTGGAGAGGACTCTCACTGTCCCTAACCCTGCGGCAGGCCAATCCCTCCTCTGCAACGCTCACCCTGACAGAGCTGGACAGCCGAGCCCAGCAGTGCCACCAGTGAGGCCAGCACCAGGCACTTGTTGAGCGTCAGGTCTCCCCAAGGCAGGTCGTCCCTGGGCGGTGGTGGTGGCGGCGGGGGCTTCAGGGGAGGGGCAGCCTGCAACTTTCTGCGTGCGGGAACGCTCCGGGGGCCTGCGGAGACAAGCGTTTGGTCTCCTGTGGCTCCTGCCCCCCATCCCCGCCCGCTCGCCCTCCCCGCGCAAACCCACTTGTCCCAGCTTTAGGAATCCCTTTGCCGGTTCCCAGACCCTCCTGGGCCACGAGCTCTTTCTCTGCAGTGCCGGCAGTCACTGGGTCCTGGAGGACCTGTAGGGCGTCAGAGACACGCGGGATATCAGTCCACATTTTCCGGGGAGGAGGCGGGTTGTAGTGACTCATTCTGTAATCTCAACACCCAGGAGGTCGAGACATAAGGAGGGTCTGCAGTTGGATGCCGACCTGGGTTGCGTAGTAAGACTGTCTAAAACTCAAAAGTAGGGAGGGCCCAGGCAAGCAGCTCACTGGGTGCTGGTCCTGCCTCCAAACCTGACAGCCTGCATTTGGTCCTGGGACACCCCCCCCCCCAAGTAAAGGTAAAGGTGAAAACAGATTCAGGGAAGATGGCCTCTGATCCCTTGCTGTACATGTTCACATACACATATAAATAATTATATATATATGTGTGTATGCATATATAGATATGCAGATAAGTACAGATATATACATGTGTATATATACAAATATATAAAAACACAATACATGTATATAAATACATACATACAAATACACATACACACACACATATATATATATACAAATACATTAGAAGTTGGAGAGATGGCTCAGTGGCTACAGTACAGGCAGTTCTCACAGAGAACCCAGCACCCACAGGGCAGCCCACAATCATCTGTAACTCCAGTTCCAGGGGATCCAATGCCCCCTTCTGGTTTCTGAGTTCATCAGATACCCATGTATGCAGGCAAAACGCATAAAAAAATAAAAATTAAATACAAAAAGAAAAAGAAAGAAGGAAGGGAGGGAGGGAGGGAGAAAAGAAGGGAGAGAGGAAGGGAGGGAGGGAGGGAGGGAGCTGGAGAAGAACGGGAGACCACCATTCCTTTAGCTGGCTGTCCGATCGATCGCGGGGCCAGCTACTCACGGGTGTCCAGCGACTAGAGTCGGCCAGCCTGGATGCCCCTGTTGTTGAAACAGATGAAGAATCGAAAGAGCAGGGTATTTACCACCCTGACCAACTCCATCCCACCCCACACCCCCACACCCCCACTCCCCCACACCCCCACACCGAAAGGCAATTTGCAGCTTCCTATGCAAATGACAAGGGACATGGGGCTCAGAGATATGCAGCAGTGTTTCCAACCCAGAACCGAGGAACCAACCCCTAAAGCCGCTTGCTTCAGCCCAGGCTGGGAGATTAAGTGTTGGTCTCCAAAGCGGAGCCACCAGGCTCTTGCATCAGTTGCAGTACCTTGTGCCTTGCCATCTGGCCGTCGGCCTGAGCTTGGCTCCTCCAGTAAGGAGAAATCATCGCTGGGGAGGCAGCTGCCCAGGCCCCCATCCAGATCCTCCAAGCCTCTGGCTGTCATGAAGACTGCAGGATGGGCAGGGAGTCAGGGCATAGTCTTACCTAATCTTCGCCTCTACGGGAGGAATTCATGCTCCTTTCATTTTTTTTTTTTTTATTTTTTTATTTTTTTTGAGACAGGGTTTCTCTGTGTAGCCCTGGCTGTCCTAGAACTCGCTCTGTAGACCAGGCTGATCTCAAACTCACAGAGATCCACCTGCCTCTGCCTCCCGAGTGCTAGGATTAAAGGTGTGAGCCACATGCTGGGCAGAAATTCATACTCTTGCATGACTTCAGCATTTCCTTGGGACCCCTTCCCCATAGCCCAACCATGGGAAGACACCCAGAGTCTATCAGTACAGCAAGGAACAAAACCAAGGCCCCGAGAGGCCCAGAGCTCACCCAGGGCTACACAGGAATGAACCCAAGGCCCATGCTGGAGCCCTGCTCTGCAGAGCCAGCTCAAATTCTCTGAGGCCATAGACTATTTTTATCTGTGTCTCACGCCAGCAGGAGAGGTCAGTCTGGCAGCCCAACCCCTCCCCAGGCTCTTGCTCCCAGTCTAACAGAGTAGGCATCCTAGCGCTGAACCCCCTAGCTGGCCCAGGATTCAGGGGGCTGAAGCCTCAACAGCCCGCCTGGTCTAGCCCTCAGTGTGACAGCGGAGGCAGGGGGCAGACGGGATCTTGAGGGGTTTCCAGTCACGGCACCAGCCTTCTTGCCCCTGTTTTTATAGGACACACAGAGAAACTGGGACGAGGGGCTCTGCTGAGCTGGATGCCAGACACAGGTTTAGTTTATGGGGAGGAGGGGGGCAATCCATGGCCACTGGCTGCCCCCTGTATCTCCACGCCCCGACAGAAATACTTTAAAAACAGGGAGGGTATGAGCCAGCAAGATGGCTCAACAGGTACGAGAGCTTGCAGCCAAACCTGATGATCTGAATTCAATCCTCCAATCACCTCCCTTTGGGGGGGGCGTGGTTTCGAGACAGGGTTTCCCCGTGTAGCACTGGCTGTCCTGGAACTCACTCTCTAGACCAGGCTGGTCTTGAACTCACAGAGATCCGCCTGCCTCTGCCTCCCGAGTGCTGGGATTAAAGGCTAGCCGCGGCCGGGCGCTTCAGCTGGAAGGCAAGGCTGGAGTCCTCGGGTTGTCTTCTGCTGACCACGCGTACCCCTCAGCACATACCTTCACTTGTCCACTTACAAAAACTAAAAATTTTAAAATATCATTTAAAAATGAAATATAAGTAAAACCATAGAAGTTTCCCCTCTTGGGGGAGGGGACCAAAACACAGGTGAGCCCCTCCCTGTATGGGGGGGGTGGTCATCGGAATAGGGGACCCTAGTGGACCTCAGGGATCTCTTACCAAGCTCTAGGAACCACAGCTCTATCCAGGTTCCCCGCAGCCCCTCTTACCCTACAGTCTCCGAGCTGGGCCTGACAAACAAGAAAGCACAAGGACCGGTGGTCTGTGATGGACAGCAACAGATGGCCAGAGACAGCTGCTGGGGACCAATTGGAGAGCGCCAGGGAGCCAGGAGGAGGGCTTTTCACGGGGTCACTGGGAGGGTGGCCGCCACCCACAGCCGCCTCCTGCAATGAACCCGGGGACCTTGTTTGCTGCTCTAGTGTCCGAGGTCGCAGCCCAGTGGCCGCATCTATGACTTTGAGGCTTCTGACGCGTGGCCGGCTTACTCCTGCCCTGAGTTCTAGGCTGACTCAACTACTTTCCAGTGGCTCCCGGTTTCTTTTTAGACTGTTCAATTTAATTTATTTATTTTTGTGGTAATGAGGATTGAATCCAGGACCTCAATCTCTCTGGGGAACTCTGGGCGGGGCTTCACCCTGATCACGCCCCCAGCCCCTCACTGGAGGGATTCAAGGCGGGGCTCCATCCTGACCACGCCTCCACCCCCTCACTGGGGGATTCTAGGCGGGGCTCCATCCTGACCACGCCCCCAGCCCCTCACTGGGGATTCTAGGTAGATATTGTGGGCACAGTGACAGAAAATGTCATCACTAATACAGCAGGGAATGAGGGACTGGAGTCAGGGCTACACCTCCTGAGCCGAAATCATCCTACAGTGACTGGTAAACAGGCTTCTGTGAGGAATCCTAATGCTGGAACAACCCGGTCCAGAACCTGGGTTTCCTTCTGTGCAAAGTGAGATTTCTTCCTAGGTGGTACTGAGATAGAAACGGGATCACTTCCTTAGGGACCGATTTCCTCCAGCGGAAATAGTGCCACCTGCTGGGGGACCTACATTTCTGCATCGCAATGCCTCACGGGACTGAGGATTAGATTGGTGACACATTTTATCCATGACTTTATTATCTGCCTATGTAGTCACTTAGTCAGTCAACAAACACAGCGCAGCGCACCCCAGCAATATGGGAATTACTGTTACCGTTATCAATACTGTAGTTGTTACTTTTTTTTACAATTATTTATTTTGTGTAGGTGTGTGTGTAGGCAGGCACCCACACTACGGAGCTTGCAGGGTCTGTTCCCTGGTTCTGGCCTCCCACCACGTGGACTGAACTCAGGTCATCGGGCATCACTGGGTAAAGACGCTCGATGACAGGTGCAGTCTGTAATCCTGGATGACCTGGAACCAGGCTGAGTTTGAACCTGACACTTTTGCCTCTCCAGTTGCATAGCCGCCAGCTTTTGTTTTGGGACAGGGTGTAAAGTGAAAGGCTGGAAAAGATTCCACTTCTGTGCTGGGCCTCTTTAGGGGAAGTATTAGCTAACAGAGAACAGAGAAACAAAGTAGCTGGCTGCAGCCCACTGCCCCACCCTACTTCCCCCATCAGCTGGGCTATGTCAAGCAGCCCCCGCGGTTAGCACAGGGTCCGCAGATGTGTGAGGACATAACGGGGTGCTGTGCGAGCCCCTTAGATACTAATAACCTATCAGGAACCGACAGCTGAGCTTTCCCTCACCGTTAGCCAATTGTGATACAGGAACTTTGTATTTTGAGACTGTAATCTTGTGACTGCTTTGTGGTTTTTGTCTTTATAAATCCCTCACAAGGGGCTGGGGAGATGGCTCAGAGGTTAAGAGCACTGACTGCTCTTCCAGATGGTCCTGAGTTCGATTCCCAGCAACCACACTGTGGCTCACAACCATCTGATCTGGTGCCCTCTTCTGGCCTGCAGGGATACATGCAGTTCAGAACACTGAATACATAATAAATTAATAAATAATAAATAAAAGTAAATAAAAAAAACTTGGAGCGGGACAGTGGTAGTGCACACCTTTAATTTCAGCACTTAGGAGGCAGAGGCAGCCGAAATCTTTGTGAGTTCAAGGCCAGCCTGGTTTACAGAACACGTACCAGGACACATTCCAAAACTACACAGAGAAATACCATCTTTTTTTTTTTAAATACTTTTTTATAGCCGGGCGGTGGTGGCACACGCCTTTAATCCCAGCACTTGGGAGGCAGAGGCAGGCGGATCTCTGTGAGTTTGAGACCAGCCTGGTCTACAAGAGCTAGTTCCAGGACAGGCTCCAAAACCACATCCATCCACCCATCCACCCATCCATCCATCCATCCATCCATCCATCCATCCATCCACCTACCCTATTATATTCCTCTCTCTGCCCAGCCATATCCCTTCCTGTTTCTACCTCCCTAGTGCTGGGATTAAAGGTGTGAGCCACCACCATCCAGCTGGTGCTCCTGCTTGTATGTTAATTGGATAAAATTGGTTTTCTGTCAGATGATGGTGGCACACGCCTTTAATCCCAGCACTTGAGAAGCAGAGGCAGGTGGATCTCTGTGAGTTTGAGGCCAGCGTGGTCTGCAGAGTGGATTCCAGGATGGCCAGGGCTGTTACACAAAGAAATCCTGTCTTGAAAAAAAAAGCAAACAAAAATAAATAATTGGGAGCTGGGAGGTTGGGGTGAGTTCAAGGCCAGCCTGGTCTAGAAGAGCTAGTTCCAGGACAGGCTCCAGAGCTACAGAGAAACCCTGCCTCGGAATAAATAAATAAATAAATAAATAAATAAATAAATAAATAAATAAAGTTGGCTGCTCTTCCAGAGAACCTGAGTTCACTTCCCAGGAACCACATGGCAGCTCATAACTGTCTGTAGCTCCAATTCCAGGAGATCTGACACCTTCACACCAATGCAGATAAAATAAAATTAAATAAATTATAAAAAAGAAACAATGTTGGTCTTCTAATAACCTTGGCCTGCTCCTCTCCAGTTTCATGCAATGGTTCTGCTCTGGAGTCCTCTGCGTGTGAAAATCTTTCTCCGTTTCATCCGCAGTTCTTTCTAAGGCTGTATCTTCTCAGCCAAGTTTTCATACTTGGTGCAAATATCGAACAACTTTTTTTAAATGTATAAAGTATTCAGACATGTACACCTGCAGGTCAGAAGAGGGCACCAAATCTCAATACAGATGTTTGTGACCCACCAAGTCATTGCTGGGAATCGAACTCAGAGCACACACACACCAAACAAACAAACAAACCTAATTCCCTCCTTGAGAATTCTCAGGTGTTGCTGGTAGTGATGGCACATGCCTTTAATCCCAGCACTCTGGAGGCAGAGGCAGACAGATCTCTGTGAGTTCAAGGCCAGCCTGGTCTACAAGAGCTAGTTCCAGGACAGGCTCCAAAGCTACAGAGAAACCCTGTCTGACGACAGCAGAGCTGCGCAGGAAGGTGGGAGGGGTGGAGGCAGCAGCAGCAGCAGTTCTAGGTTGGGGGGGGCGCGGGGGTGCCCAGTCAGGCAGGCAGGAGCGGGGGTCGCAGCTCGCTGCCGCTGCACTGCACAGGCCTGGCCTAGGGCACCTGTGCAGCTTTACTGCAGGCAGGGATGAGGGTGTCTGGCCTCGGGGGAAGCAGTAGAAACCTGAGCAGGTGCTGGCGGGTGCAGCCCAGGGAGGGCAGTTCAGGGAAAGCCTGCAACCCGCGGTGACAGAGAGCAAGCAGGGGGGCAGGCGGGAGAAACCCACGTGAGGGGAGGACACTGGGTCCGGGGTGGTAACTCCAGAGGCTACAAAGCAGACGGAGGCAGGGGGACAGGCGGGAGAAACCCACGTGACGGGAGAGGTGGACACTGGTCGGGGTCTAACTCCAGAGGCTACGAAGCTGAAGGTGTGCAGCTTTCTTGTGATCTTCTCCTGTGCTGGGCACCAGATGAGTTTATCTAGAATTTTCGACCATTAATAAAAACTTGGGAGTCAAATATTGGGGTAAGAACCTGAATGATCCGAGACGCTGCTGAGAAGTGACCAGAGACCTCCTGTTTCTCTCCTCTGATTCCAAAAGGCCCAGACCTTCCTTAACTAACCACTGCTCATCTCTCCAGACCTTAACTAACCACTGCTCATCTCTCCAGACCTTAACTAACCACTGCTCATCTCTCCAGACCTTA